>NC_141877.1:28252121-28403636 GCF_056163025.1 Triticum urartu
TGTCTACTTCGAGATTGCTTCGGGTATGATAGAAAAACAACTAGCTAATCCTTTTGCAGGAGACGGAACAATGCATCCTGATGAGCACCTAATATATGTGGATGAAGTTTGTGGATTATTTAAGCTTGCAGGTGTGCCCGATGATGTTATTAAGAAGAAGGTCTTCCCTTTATCTTTGAAGGGAGATGCATTGACATGTTATAGGCTATGTGATGATATGGGATCATGGAACTACAAAGGATTGAAATTGGAATTTCATCAGAAGTTTTAGCCTATGCATCTTGTTCATCGTGATCGCAATTATATATATAATTTTTGGTCTCACAAAGGAGAAAGCATCGCTCAAGCTTGGGGGAGGCTTAAATCAATGTTATATTCATGCCCCAATCATGAGCTTCGAAGAGAAATAATTATTCAAAAATTTGATGCTCGGCTTTCAGATAACAATCTCACCATGCTTGATACTTCTTGTGCTGGCTCTTTTATGATGAAGACTATTGAATTCAAATGGGATTTATTGGAAAGAATTAAATGCAACTCTGAAGATTGGGACCTCGACGAAGGTAAGAAGTCAGGTATGACACCTAAGTTTGATTGTGTTAAATCTTTTATGGATACCGATGTTTTCCGTAAATGTAGAACTAAATATGGACTTCACTCTGAAATAGTAGCTTCTTTCTGTGAATCTTTTGCTACTCATGTTGATCTCCCTAGGGAGAAGTGGTTTAAATATCATCCTCCCATAGAAGTAAAAGTAGCTGCACCTATTAAAGTTGAAGAAAAGACTGTCACTTATAATGATCCTATTGTTCCTACTGCTTATGTTGAGAATCTACCTTTTCCTGTTAGGATAAAAGATCATGCTAAAGCTTCAACTGTGGTTCGTAAAAAGCAATACTAGAACCTATACACCTCCTGAGCAAATTAAAGTTAAACCTAATATTGCTATTGTTAAAGATCTCTTGTCTGATAATATTGATGGGCATGTTATTCATTTCTGTGATGAGACTGCTAGAATTGCTAAACCTTGCGCTAAATATAAACATTGACCGGTGGTAGGCATGCCTGTTATTTCTGTTAAAATAGGAGATCATTGTTATCATGGCTTATGTGATATGGGTGCCAGTGCTAGTGCTATACCTCATGACTTATACAAAGAAATTATGCATGATATTGCACCTGCTAAGACAGATACCATATCACCCATTGGAATTGTTAGAGATGTTGAAGTCTTGTGTGGGAAAACTAAATATCCTGCTGATTTTCTTGTTCTTGGTTCCCCACAAGATAGCTTTTGTCCCATTATATTTGGTAGACCCTTCCTGAACACAGTTAATGCTAAGATAGATTGCGAAAATGATGTTGTTACTATTGGTTTAGGTGATATGTCTCATGAATTTAATTTCTCTAAATTTCGTAGACAACACCGTGAAGAGGAATTGCCTAGTAAAGATGAAATTATTGGTCTTTCTTCTATTGTTGTGCCTCCTAGTGATCCTTTAGAACAGTATTTGCTAGACCATGAAAATGATATGTTTATGAATGAAAGAAGGGAAATAGATGAAGTATTCTTTAAACAGGAACCCATCCTGAAACACAATTTGCCTGTCGAAATCCTAGGGGATCCTCCTCCACCCAAGGTTGATCCCGTTTTTGAGCTCAAACCGTTACCTGATACTCTTAAATATGCTTATCTTGATGAGAAAAAGATATATCATGTTATTATTAGTGTTAACCGTTCAGAGCATGAAGAAGAGAGATTATTGAAAACTCTGAAGAAGCACCGTGCTGCTATTGGATATACTCTCGATGATCTTAAGGGAATTAGTCCCACACTATGTCAACACAAAATAAATTTGGAGAAAGATGCCAAACCAGTTTGTGATCACCAACGACGGCTGAATCCTAAGATGAAAGAAGTGGTAGAAAGGAAATACGAAAGCTCCTTGAGGCAGGTATAATTTATCCCGTTGCTGATAGTCAGTTGGTAAGTCCTGTCCATTGTGTCCCTAAAAAGGGTGGTATTACTGTCGTTCCTAATGATAAAGATGAATTGATTCCGCAAAGAATTAATACAGGTTATAGGATGGTAATTGATTTCCACAAATTAAATAAGCCTACTAAAAAAGATCATTACCCCTTACCTTTTATTGATCAAATTCTAGAAAGATTATCCAAACATACTCATTTTTGCTTTCTAGATGGTTATTCTGGTTTCTCCCAAATACCTGTGTCAGCTGATTATCAGTCTAAGACTACTTTTACTTGCCCTTTCGGTACTTTTGCTTATAGACGTATGCCTTTTGGTTTATGTAATGCACCTACTAACTTTCAAAGATGCATGATGGCTATATTTTCTGATTTTTGTGAAAAGATATGTGAGGTATTCATGGATGATTTCTCCGTTTATGGATCCTCTTTTGATGATTGCTTAAGCAACCTTGATCGAGTTTTGCAGAGATGTGAAGAAACTAATCTTGTCTTGAATTGGGAGAAATGCCACTTTATGGTTAATGAAGGTATTGTCTTGGGGCACAAAATTTCTGAAAGAGGCATTGAAGGTGATAAAGCTAAAGTTGATGCTATTGAAAAGATGTCGTGTCCTAAGGATATCAAAGGTATAAGAAGTTTCCTTGGTCATGCCGGTTTTTATAGGAGGTTCATTAAGGACTTCTCAAAAATCTCTCGGCCTTTGACTAATTTATTACAAAAAGATATACCATTCGTCTTTGATAATGATTGTGTAGAAGCATTTGAAATACTTAAGATAGCATTAATCTCTGCACCTATTGTTCAGCCACCTGATTGGAATTGACCTTTTGAAATTATGTGTGATGCTAGTGATTATGCTTTAGGTGCTGTTCTAGGGCAGAGAGATGATAAGAAATTAAATGTTATTCAATATGCTAGTAAAACTCTAGACAATGCACAGAGAAATTATGCTACTGCTGAAAAATAATTCTTAGCAGTTGTATTTGCTTGTGATAAGTTCAGACCTTATATTGTTGATTCTAAAGTAACTATTCACATGGATCATGCTACTATTAAATATCTTATGGAAAAGAAAGATGCTAAACCTAGACTTATTAGATGGGTTCTCCTCCTAAAAGAATTTGATCTGCATATTATTGATAGAAAGGGAGCTGAGAACCCCGTTGCAGACGACTTGTCTAGGTTAGAAAATGTTCTTGATGACCCACTACCTATTGATGATAACTTTCCTGATGAACAATTAAATGTCATAAATGCTTCTCATACTGCTCCATGGTATGTTGATTATGCTAATTACATTGTTGCTAAATTTATACCACCTAGCTTTACATACCAGCAAAAGAAAAAGTTCTTCTATGATTTGAGACATTACTTTTGGGATGACCCACATCTTTATAAAGAAGGAGTAGATGGTGTTATTAGACGTTGTGTACCTGAGCATGAACAGGAACAGGAACAGATCCTATGCAAGTGTCACTCCGAAGCCTATGGAGGACACCATGCTGGAGATAGAACTGCACATAAGGTATTGCAATCCGGTTTTTATTGGCCTACTCTCTTCAAGGATGCCCGTAAGTTTGTCTTATCTTGTGATGAATGTCAAAGAATTAGTAATATTAGTAGACATCAAGAAATGCCTATGAATTCTTCACTTGTTATTGAACCATTTGATGTTTGGGGCTTTGATTATATGGGGCCGTTTCCTTCCTCTAATGGATATACACATATTTTAGTTGCTGTTGATTACGTTACTAAGTGGGTAGAAGCTATTCCAACTAGTAGAGCTGATCATAACACCTCTATTAAGATGCTTAAAGAAGTTATTTTTCTAAGGTTTGGAGTCCCTAGATATTTAATGACTGATGGTGGTTCACATTTTATTCATGGTGCTTTCTGTAAAATGCATGTTAAATATGATGTTAATCATAGAATTGCATCTCCTTATCACCCACAGTCTAGTGGTCAAGTAGAATTGAGCAATAGAGAACTCAAATTAATTTTGCAAAAAACTGTTAATATATCTGGAAAGAATTGGTCCAAGAAACTTGATGATGCATTATGGGCCTATAGAACTGCATATAAAAATCCTATGGGTATGTCTCCGTATAAAATAGTTTATGGAAAAGCATGTCACTTACCTCTTGAACTAGAACATAAGGCTTATTGGGTTATTAAAGAGCTCAATTATGATTTAAACTTGCTGGTGAGAAGAGGTTATTTGACATTAGCTCACTTGATGAATGGAGAACCCAAGCCTATGAGAATGCCAAATTATTTAAAGAAAAAGTTAAAAGATGGCATGACAAAAGAATACAAAAGCGTGAGTTTAATGTAGGTGATTATGTATTGCTATACAACTCCCGTTTAAGATTTTTTGCAGGAAAACTTCTCTCTAAATGGGAAGGTCCTTACGTTATCGAGGAGGTCTATCGTTCCGGTGCCATAAAAGTCAACAACTTCGAAGGTGGTGAACGGTCAAAGAATTAAACATTATATCTCAGGTAACCCTATAAATGTTGAAACCAATGTTATTGAAACCGTAACCCCGGAGGAATACATCAGGGACACTTTCCGGAACGTTTCAAACTCCGAAAAGGAATAGGTATGTGGTACGGTAAGTAAATCGATTCCTAAACAGTTCTAATGGCAATTTTCTTCTGTTTTGGAATATTTAGAAACATAGAAAAATAAGAAGAAGTCCGGGAAGGACACGAGGGCATGAGGGTGGAGGGCGCGCCCCCTGCCTCGTGGGCACCTCGTGTGCTCTCCGGACTCCGTTTTATTGCACGTTCCTATTTTGGTCGGTAAAAATTAATTATAGAATCTCCCGAATGTTTTGACCACAGTATCACGCAAAAATATCTTGTTCTTGTTTCGAGTTGTTTCTGCTACAGATTAGATCAATATGTCATCCCGGGATTCGGAAGGAGAAAGCTATGTGGTTGATTATCTTGTAGATCCTAAGGTCTATGGGGACGTGGAGCATTGTGGTTGGACTACGAAAGAAGAAGAGGACTATGAACCCAGGGGAAAGGAGGAGACGAGTTCAGATGAAGATGAAGTTCCATTACCTCAACCTGGGGACACTAGTAATCGTGTACGTGCAAATGCACGTATTTAAGTAAAATTGATCATTATTCAATTTGCATGCAGGTACAAATCTGAACAAATAATTTTAAGAACATAACTAACATATATATCTTTTATTTGAAATTGCTGCTTCACCCTAGAAATAAAAAGCAAACAAAATTCCAATTATCATCTACATGCAAGCCACATATTGACCAACGCAAATACTGCAAAAACATATTTCAAATGCAAGAAACTTATAATCTTTGTACACAATTTTATCTGAGGTAAGCGAAATAACAGAAGTACTCCTTGCACAGCAATTTTATAATTTGTACAGCTAATTGTATAATTTCCAGATTTTAGGAAAATAAGAATTTCTGCTACTATAGACTTATAGAGATCTTATTCGAAGATGACACCATTCAAATATATTAAAACAGATTTTCCTTTACCGGAATACATTCAGAAAACAACAAGCATCGATAAGAAACTCTTTATATTAATATTTCAAATGACTTACATAATTTTCAATATATATCGAAAAACTTGAAACATGTCTATGCCTATATGATTGGCTTGCAATTCCATGCGTGACTCTATTCCATTGTTTGATGCTCTAACTCTTCACTTTTATATAACAAGACATACTTTGTACTACTCTTCACATCTTCTCATTAACGACAAGTACATGATTATCATCGCAACTACCAGTCAAGAGAAATGAATGGAAGATGGAAAGTACCTGTCAGCATCTCCCTTACTCCCAGTATTATGCTTCCTCTCTCTGTTTCCTTCCCTTCTCCGGATTCTTTTCATCAAACTAACAGCATGAAGGAGAAAATCAATCAAGCATACCAGTCAAGAGAAACAAAATATAAAAACATGAATAAACCTTATCTCACTTCAATGCAAATATGTGATACTTGTGGGCACCGAGCCGCTGATTATCCTGCTACTCGTTGGACTGCTCAATGCAAATTACCCAGAAGGTTCAGCTTTGGTGGTCCTGCAAGCAAATATCTTGTCTGGATATAATAATAGTAGGGACAAACTTAAAAACTTTATTAGATGTCCCTGATGCACCGTAAGGCCTTCCAGTGGTAGCTTGAACAGCCCAACAGTATAGACCTGTAAATTAGGTACCAACATGAAAATATAGAGGAAGATTCCATACATTCCTGTAGGTGAAGAAAAAACCCCAGTTAGTAGTTGTTGCAAGCCTGCAAGTACATATGTATTGTAAGATTCTACATACAATATGATATATCAGTCCAGTAAAAGTGGTGACAAGTCTATACATATTGCAGCATTGTATACATAGTAAGATATGGGGTGAAGATAACACATCATTCCAAAACTCAGTCCCCAAAAGTGAGGTCAACCTTCTGCATATTTGCACGGCAAACACAATATAGTCAGACATATGGAAAATGTATTTACATGCCAAAATCATACAATTAGATGGCATATATTTAGACATTTGTTCAGACTGTCTTATTTTTTATAAAAAGTAGTACAGATATGCTAATGCTGCTATCGTTCTTCTTATGTAAGCAAACGCCTTCTAATGGATGTCATGGAAACTTGTTTTCTAAAATGCCTTCAGAAGGATAAAAGTTTCCTCTTCTTATGTAAGTAAACGCCTTCTAATGGATGGCATGGGAACTTGTTTTCTAAAATGCCTTCAGAAGGATAAAAGTTTCACATGGAAACTTATTTTATAAAATTCCTCTAGAAGAATACATGAACTATACAGATGAGAAAATCCCTGTTGTTTAAATTGAAATTTTATTAATGACATTGAAGTTGGGATAGAAAATATTTATGTTACCCATTCGTCTAGCAAATAACAAAAAAATGATCATATATATACTTGCATCAAAATCAATTTTAGTGTCTTGCACAATTACTTCTCGAACCCAGTGCTGGTTCGGATGCTTGGCTAGGAGGTAAGTAAAA
This sequence comes from Triticum urartu, assembly GCF_056163025.1. Taxonomy (NCBI): domain Eukaryota; kingdom Viridiplantae; phylum Streptophyta; class Magnoliopsida; order Poales; family Poaceae; genus Triticum; species Triticum urartu. Next base: position 28,259,145 of record NC_141877.1, read on the forward strand.
GTCCTAAATGAAAATAAATATACACTCCTACTTGTTTTATCTAGTTCAATCATGCATATCGGTGAATAGTAAAAAACATGTTGGTTCAGGAATAGGAGTTAATCTGAAGCATGTGTGTTGTTCTTAACTTATCTCTGGCTGCTCTTTCCTCCTCCTCCCGGTTGCTCTGTTGATATCCTCTTTCAGAAGCACATTCAGTAGAAGGAACAAAATTGAGTTTGAAGGAGAACCATATTTTTAGAAGAAAAAAACAGCAGAAATTTAGTACAGGTCAAATTCAGTAGCTTCAGAAAAAAATGCAATTAATACACATCATTTTGGGCCATGCTTAAGAACAATACCAATTACAATTTAAGATTGCTTATTGTGCCACCGAATTTACGTAAGCCAAATTGGCAATGGATGTCAGATTGCACGTACATTAGGGAATAGGTGAAAGCATCTTACAAGGAATACCTGTACCTGTAGTGCATTATGGAGTTGTACACGTCAACTAGCGATTAATTTGCGAAGGGCCGTACAGAGAACGAATGCCCAAGAAACAAGCACAAAGGTAGATTTTCTCAGAGATGAGTGCGACCTCCGATGCACAAGGATCGACCGAAGGACGTGAATCGACGGCAGCTCCTGCATGGGTCCACGTCCCCAGCGACGGCACCTCCTGACCTCCTACGTGGACATTCGTTTACGGCGGCACATGCCCGACTGTAGCACCCTTGGTAGCCGAGGCTTCGCGTTGAGAGTTGGATTGGGGAAGGTGCCATGCGTAGGGCAGCGGAGGCGCGTGGTAGTGCAGTGCCGGCGGCTCGCACGTAGAGGGCCACAAGCGACGGTGGTGGAGGCAGGTCCCGCGCGCCTCACCGCATCGCCGGCCGAAGAGCGCCCTCGCCTAGGGTCAGGCCGGCGGTGGAGCGGTCGGCGGCCCCAGCAAGATGAGGCAGTGAGTGCGGCGGCGGCGACGGTGATGCATACTGCAGCGATCTTGGGGAGTACAGGTGGCATGGCAGTTGGGGCGAAGTCTGGACGCAGAGGTGAGGCGGAGAAGATGTAGTGCGGGCGATCGTGTTGTATGAGGACGTGGGGGTGCGGGGATTAGTTGTCAATGGGTTGATTAGTGGCTTGTTGCATTAAACATCTGGACATTTTAGTCCCTTGGATCTGATAGATAGACGGTCGTCCTTATTTGGATCTGCCCCTCTCTTCCTTTTATAGTGGTAGTAGATGCATGAGTTCAAAAAGTCAAGCCTCCCTGGTAGAGCAAAGAAACCTAAGATCGAGTTTATCCCTTTTCGCCTTTTGCAGAAAAACAAACAGGAATTATGCAAGAAGATATTAAGCCTTGAGCAGGAGATCGATGACCTAAGGGATCAAAATTCTATCCTCAAGCGCAAATTAAGGAAGAAGCCTACGGCATCAACAAAACCAACACCCTCTTCACCAACAAAAAAGGAGATATAATCACATGGGTATGGGCACTCCCCTTGGCAACTGCCAAGCTTGGGGGAGTGCCCCGGTATCGTATCACCATCACTTCTATCTTTACCGTTTTTCTTAGTTCAATCCTTTTGGTAATATCTTGATCTAGTAGAATAAAGTTTTAGTATGATCTAGTTGTGAGTTTTGCTTTATGATCCTTCTATGTAATCAAGTTCGTGAGCTATATATAATAAAGATTAGTGTTGAGTTCAGGGCTTGATTATGTTGCTATGATCTTGAGGGATTAAAAGAAAAGAGAAAGAATAAAAAGGAAATAAAAGAGATCATATAGATCTTATGGAGAGTAATGAGCTCACATATAAAAAGTATGATGAATAAAAGTTGTTGAGAGTTGACAAACATAGTTTTGGTCATCGTTGCAATTAATAGGAAGTAATAAAGAAAGAGAGGTCTTCACATATAAATATACTATCTTGGACATCTTTTATGATTGTGAGCACCTGCTGATAGGAGATCATTGTTATCATGGCTTATGTGATATGGGTGCCGGTGCTAGTGTTATACCTCATGACTTATACAAAGAAATTATGCATGATATTGCACCTGCTGAGATAGAAGATATTGATTTTACCATTAAGGTTTCCAATAGAGATACCATATCACCCATTGGAATTGTTAGAGATGTTGAAGTCTTGTATGGGAAAACTAAATATCCTGCTGATTTTCTTGTTCTTGGTTCCCCACAAGATAGCTTTTGTCCCATTGTATTTGGTAGACCCTTCTTGAACACAGTTAATGCTAAGATAGATTGCGAAAAGGATGTTGTTACTCTTGGTTTAGGTGATATGTCTCATGAATTTAATTTCTCTAAATTTCGTAGACAACACCGTGAAGAGGAATTGCCTAGTAAAGATGAAATTATTGGTCGTGCTTCTATTGCCGTGCCTCCTAGTGATCCTGGGCTGCAGCTTGGAGGCGAGCTATCTCAGCCCTCCTCTTATACTCTTCCGCCTCCTCTCTGGTTATAAAATATCTCCCTTTTGCCTGAAAGTCAAAGAAAGTAGAAGCAGGGAGAGCGACGTGATAGGTGTGTTGTCCATTAAAGATTAGTCGGTACTAGAGGAACTGATCATTCCTCTCTACAAAATGATGTCGAACTATAGCCTCATAATCCAAATAAGTAGGAGGCAACTCAATATCATCCTCACGTATGGTTATACCAAGAAAATTAGCTATAAGGGTTGCATAAATTCCACCAAAGAAATCTCCATTAAATCTATTATGATGCAACCTACGTGCAACAATGGCTCCCAAATTATAATGTTTATCTCCTAACACAACACTCCTAAGAATACTGAGGTCAGGGACACACATATGACATGCTTCATCTTTACCATTTATGCACCTACCTATGAAGAGAGCAAAATAATGTATAGCAGGAAAATGAATGCTCCCTATGGTAGCTTGTGCTATATCTCTAGATTCCCCCACATTTATAGTAGCAAGGAAATCTCTAAACTCAGATTTGCGAGGTTCACTAGTACTACCCCATTGTGGAAGTTTGCAAGCAGTGGTAAAGTCCTCTAAGTCCATAGTATAAGAATTTTTGTAGAGATCAAAGAGGACAGTTTGAGAATTGCGTGAAGATGAAAATTCAAACCTCCTCACAAAGGAACTAGTGAGATAGTGGTACTGACGCCACTTTTCTTCCCCGAAGCTCACAAGATCAGCGTTACGCTAATATGCGTTAAATTCTTCCTTAATTCCTGCTCGATCCATGAAGTCCTTTGAAGGCCATTCACAAGGCCGCACAGGGGCGTCCCTTGGTGGTTCATCATCAGCATCACGCATTGCAAGCCTAGGTCCTTGCTTCCTTGAAGAACCACCTTGGTACATTTTCCTAAACATATTTCTTCTTCTGAAAAATTTCTGAAATTTTTAGTAACTTCAAATAAAAGTGAACCAAGCTCAACAAAATTGATAGCAACTACTCCTACAAGTGCCTAGGACCTATATCAAGCATTAGAACTACTTGGAACCATATAAATTTGATATGCAAGCTCAAGAACATGGTCACCTAGGCAGCACAAATTTGCAATGAATAAAGTACTAGAAAAAAACTAATTGGACCAATGGAGGAGTCACATACCAGGGAACAATCCCCCAAAGCAGTTTTGTGAGAGGTGCTTGGAGCAAGGAGATCGAAAATTGCAGCAAAATGAGCTAGAACTCGTGCTTGAGCTGGATGGTGATTTTTTGGGAGGAAGAAGTGTGTGGGTGCAGGAATAAGTGGAGGGGAGCCACCATGGGCCCACGAGGCAGGGGGCGCGTCCAGGGGGTGGGCGCGCCGTGGACCCTTGTGGCCAGGTGCTTGCTCCCCCTACTGTGTTCTCAGTGCCAGATATTCTCAAATATTCCAGAAAAAATCATATTAAATTGGTAGGGCATTTGGAGAATTTTTATTTTCGGGGTATTTTTATATTGCATAGACAATTCAGAAAACAGACAGAAATTACTTTTTTGCTTTATTTAATATAAATAATAGAAAGTAAAAATATGGAACAGAAGGTTGTGTTTTCTAAATTCATCCATCTCATGCTCATCAAAAGGAATCCACTAACAAGGTTGATCAAGTCTTGTTAACAAACTCATTCCGAGTAACATGGAACCAGATAATTTTCGAATAACACTAGGTTACCTCAACAGGGATATGCACATCCCCAACAATAAGAATATCATATTTGTTCTTGACAGTAGGAAGAGGAAATTCAAAACCTCCAAAAATAATCGATGGAATTTTTCCAATAGAATTTATACTATGAACTTGAGGTTGTTTCCTCGGAAAGTGTACCGTATGCTCATTACCATTAACATGAAAAGTGACATTGCCCTTGTTGCAATCAATAACAGCCCCTACAGTATTCAATAAGGGTCTTCCAAGAATAATAGACATATTATCATCCTCGGCAATATCAAGAATAACAAAGTTCGTTAAAATAGTAACGTTTGCAACCACAACATGCACATCCTCACAAATACCGACAGGTATAGCAGTTGATTTATCAGCCATTTGCAAAGATATTTCAGTAGGTGTCAACTTATTCAAATCAAGTCTACGATATAAAGAGAGAGGCATAACACTAACACCGGCTCCAAGATCACATAAAGCAGTTTTAACATAGTTTCTTTTAATGGAGCATGGTATAGTTGGTACTCCTGGATCTCCTAGCTTTTTAGGTATTCCACCCTTAAAAGTATAATTAGCAAGCATGGTGGAAATTTCAGCTTTCGGTATCTTTCTTTTATTAGTAACAATATCTTTCATGTACTTAGCATAAGGATTCATTTTAAGCATATCAGTCAAACGCATACGCAAAAAGATAGGTCTAATCATTTCAACAAAGCGCTCAAAATCCTCATCATCCTTTTTCTTGGATGGCTTAGGAGGAAAAGGCAAGGGTTTCTGAACCCAAGGCTCTCTTTCCTTCCCGTGTTTCCTAGCAACAAAGTCTCTTTTATCATAACGTTGATTCTTTGATTGTGGGTTATCAAGATCAACAACAGGTTCAACTTCTACCTCATTATCATTGCTAGGTTGAGCATCAACATGAACATTATCATTAACATTATCACTAGTTTCATGTTCATAACCAGATTGTGTTTCAGCATCAGAAATAGAGATATCATTGGGATTCTTAGGTGTGTCAGCAATAGGTTCACTAGAAGCATGCAAAGTCCTATCATTTTTCTTTTTCTTCCTTTTAGAAGGACTAGGTGCATCTATATCATTTCTCCGAGAATCTTGCTCAATTCTCTTAGGATGGCCCTCAGGATACAAAGGTTCCTGAGTCATCTTACCACCTCTAGCCATAACTCTAACATCATTATCATTTTTCTTACTATTTAATTCATTGAGCAAATCATTCTGAGCTTTAAGTACTTGTTCTACTTGAGTGGTAACCATAGCAGCATGTTTACTAACGAGATTAAGTTCACCTTTAACTCTAGACATATAATCACCCAAGTGTTCAATCATATAAGCATTTTGTTTCAATTGTCTACCAAAGTAAGCATTGAAGTATCCTTGCTTAACCATAAAGTTATCAAACTCATCCACACATTGGCTAGCAAACTTAGTAGGAGGGATTTCAGCTTTATCATATCTATAGAGAGAATTTACCTTTACTACCTGTGTCAGGTTATCAAGACCATGTATTTCTTCAATAGGTGATGGATTAAAATTATGCATTTCTTCGACAGGCGGTAAATTAAGACCATGTATTTCTTCAATAGGAGGTAAATTCTTAACATCTTCAGCTTTAATACCCTTTTCTTTCATAGATTTCTTTGCTTCTTGCATATCTTCAAGACTGAGAAATAGAACGCCCCTTTTGTTCGGAGTTGGTTTAGGAATAGGCTGAGGGGTTGGCTCAGGAGCTGGCTCGGGAAGTGTCCAATTATTTTCATTTGTCAACATATTATTCAATAGAATTTCAGCTTCATCCGGTGTTCTTTCCCTGAAAACAGAACCAGCACAACTATCCAGGTGGTCTCTGGAAGTATCGGTTAGTCCATTATAAATGATATCAAGTATTTCATTTTTCTTAAGAGGATGATCAGGCAAAGCATTAAGTAATTGGAGAAGCCTCCCCCAAGCTTGTGGGAGACTCTCTTCTTCAATTTGCACAAAATTATATATATCCCTTAAGGCAGCTTGTTTCTTATGAGCAGGGAAATATTTAGCAGAGAAGTAATAAATCATATCCTGGGGACTACACACACAATCAGGATCAAGAGAATTAAACCATACTTTAGCATCACCCTTTAATGAGAACGGAAATATTTTAAGGATATAAAAGTAGCGAGTTCTCTCATCATTAGTGAACAGGGTGGCTATATCATTTAATTTAGTAAGATGTGCCACAACAGTTTCATATTCATAGCCATAAAAAGGATCAGATTCAACCAAAGTAATTATGTCAGTATCAATAGAGAATTCATAATCTTTATCAGTAACAAAGATAGGTGAAGTAGCATAAGTAGGATCATATTTCATTCTAGCATTCAGAGTTTTTTGTTTAAGCTTAGCTAATAATTTCTTAAGATCACTTCTATCATTGCATGCAAGAGAGTCTCTTTTAGTTTCTTCATCCATAACATAGCCCTCAGGCACAACATGCAATTCATATTTATTAGGAGTGCCTTCATCATCACTTTCATCAATATTATCAGTTTCAATAATTTCATTCTATCTAGCCCTAGCTAGTTGTTCATCAAGAAATTCACCAAGTGGCACAGTAGTATCAAGCATATAAGTAGTTTCATCATAAGTATCATGCATAGCAGAAGTGGCATCATCAATAATATGCGACATATCAGAATTAATAGCAGAAGCAGGTTTAGGTGTCGCAAGCTTACTCAAAACAGAAGGTGAATCAAGTGCAGAGCTAGATGGCAGTTCCTTACCTCCCCTCGTAGTTGAGGGATAAATTTTTGTTTTCGCGTCTTTCAAGTTCTTCATAGTGACCAGCAGATATAACGCCCAAGTGACTCAAAGAATAGAGCTATGCTCCCAGGCAACGGCGCCAGAAAATAGTCTTGATAACCCACAAGTAAAGGGGATCGCAACGGTTTTCGAGGGTAGAGTATTAAACCCAAATTTATTGATTCGACACAAGGGGAGCCAAAGAATATTCTCAAGTATTAGCAGCTAAGCTGTCAATTCAACCACACCTGGAAACTTAATATCTGCAGCAAAGTGTTTAGTAGCAAAGTAATATGATAGTAGTGGTAATGGTAGCAAAAGTAATATTTTTGGTATTTTGTAGTGATGATAACAATAGCAACGGAAAAGTAAATAAGCGAAGAACAATATATGGAAAGCTCGTATGCAATGGATCGGTGATAGAGAATTATGCTGGATGTGGTTCATCATGTAACAATCATAACCTAGGGTGACACAGAACTAGCTCCAATTCATCAATGTAATGTAGGCATGTATTCTGAAATTAGTCATACGTGCTTATGGAAAAGAACTTGCATGACATCTTTTGTCCTACCCTCCCATGGCAGCAGAGTCCTAATGGAAACTAAGGGATATTAAGGCCTCCTTTTAATAGAGTACCAGACCAAAGCATTAACACATAGGGAATACATGAACTCCTCAAACTACGGTCTTCACCGGGAGTGGTCCCGATTATTGTCACTTCGGGGTTGCCGGACATAACACATAGTAGGTGACAATATACTTGCAAGATAGGATCAAGAACTCACATATATTCATGAAAACCTAATAGGTTCAGATCTGAAATCATGGCACTCGGGACCTAGTGAGCATTAAGCATAGCAAAGTCATAGCAACATCAATCTCAAAACATAGTGGATACTAGGGATCAAACCCTAACAAAACTAACTCGATCACATGATAAATCTCATCCAACCCATCACCGTCCAGCAAGCCTACGATAGAATTACTCACGCACGGCGGTGAGCATCATGAGATTGGTGATGTAAGATGGTAGATGATGATGACGGCGACGGATTCCCGTCTCCGGAGCCCCGAACGGACTCCAGATCAGCCCTCCCGAGAGAGTTTAGGGCTTGGCGGCGGCTCTGTATCGTAAAACACGATGAATCCTTCTCCTCTATTTTTTTCTCCCCGAAAGTGAATATATGGAGTCAAGGTTGATGTCGGTGGAGCTCCAGGGGGCCCACGAGGAAGGGGGGCGTGCCCAGGGGAGCAGGCGCGCCCCCACCCTCATGGCTAGGGTGTGGGGCCCCTGGCCTTGATTCTTTGCCAGTATTTTTTATTATTTCCAAAAATAATCTCCGTGGAGTTTCAGGTCATTCCGAGAACTTTTGTTTCTGCACATAAATAACACCATGGTAATTCTGCTGAAAACAGCGTCAGTCCGGGTTAGTTCCTTTCAAATCATACAAATTAGAGTCCAAAACAAGGGCAAAAGTGTTTGGAAAAGTAGATACGATGGAGACGTATCAGCTCACGGTGACGATCTACATGCCATCAAGTACCTCCCGCTCAAATTAAAGGGACCAGCTTGGCACTGGTTAAACAGCCTCCCAGATAATTCTATTGGCACTTGGGAAGATCTGGAAAATACCTTTAGAGACAACTTCCAGGGTACCTATGTACGCCCCCAGACGCCGATGACCTCAGTCACATAGTTCAACAACCCGGAGAGTCAGCCCAGAAACTATGGACAAGGTTCTTAACTAAAAAGAACCAAATTGTCGATTGTCCGGACGTCAAAGCCCTGGCGGCCTTTAAACACAGCATCCGGGATGAATGGCTTGCCCGACACCTCGTTCAAGAGAAGCCAAAGTCCATGGCAGCCCTTAAAACACTCATGACCCACTTTTTCGTGGGAGAGGATAGCTGGTTAGCCCGCAACAACAATGGTAACAGCGATGTAGGTACCTCTGAAACCAGAAACGGCAACGGCAGGCCCCGATGCAAAAAACACAAGCGTCGAAGCAACAATGATAATACCGAAGACATAGCGGTCAACGCCGGATTCAGTGGCTCTAAATCCGGTCAACGGAATAGGCCATTCAAAAAGAATAAAGGCGGTTCATCTAACTTGGACCGAATACTTGATCGACCTTGCCAGATCCACGGCACCCCAGACAAGCCTGCCAACCATACCCACAGAAGCTGTTGGGTCTTCAAACAGGTCGGTAATCTGAAAACCAAACATAAGGAGAAGGGGTCGCCTAGCGAGGACGACAAGGACGAACCTCATCCACCGAATACAGGAGGACAGAAGAAATTTCCCCCCGAAGTCAAAACGATGAATATGATATATGCTACTCATATACCCAAACAGGAGCGCAAGCACGCTCTGAGGGGCATCTACACGATAGAGCCAGTCGCCCCAAAATTCAACCCATGGTCATCCTGCCCAATCAGTGTAGCGACCAGACCTCAAACAGTCTGATCTCTGTGCTTCAGTGTCATCCCTGGATCAGTAATGCTGACACGCACAGTACTTGAAGGATTTATAACAGAGTAGCAATCACAAACTTATTACAACGAGTGTCTCAAAAGAGAACTTATTACAAATAATATGGCTTAAGGCCATCTAATAACGATAACAGTGGAAGGCTTGGAAGATAATTGAGTCCATAAATCCAACGGCATCACTGAGTATAGAACCACGACCTAAAGGCACCTTACTCGTCGTCTGAAAAGTCTGCAACATGAACGTTGCAGCCCGAAAACGGGTCAGCACATGGAATATGCTGGCAAAGTAACACATAGAGAGTAGTGAACAAAAATAGGCTATACTACATGCATATATGGTTGGTGGAAAGCTCTATGGTTACAGTTTTGCGTAAAGACAATTTTTGCCTACTTCAAAGGAATAAAGTTTTATTTAACTATCATGGTAGTTGTTAAACATTGAGAGCGTAGACACCCTCTCAATCCCAATTAAACATCATCATTAAAACCCAACAAAATAAAGTAAAGTCACATGATGAGATTCACATGATAATCCAAGTACTAGATACTCAAGACGTCCATAACCGGGGACACGGCTAACCATGATTAGTTTATACACTCTGCAGAGGTTTGCGCACTTTTCCCCACAAGACTCGATCTCCTCCGTTGGGATTCTCGCACTACATGGTGTTTGAGAACTGGATGACCGAGACATAGTCTTTCAGAAGCGCTAGCACCTTACGATCGGGTAGACCGTTACACCTACTTTCCCCTACATCTGCTAGTCTACCACTGTAAGAGTTCGCACGACTTAATCAACTATGCTAGATCCCATAGTAGCTTGTGGCTGCACATGGAAGTTTCTAGCATGAATAATCTCATGATCCCTTTGAGCCTGGGTGGCGGTCCATAAAGAAAAACAGGCAATAGCTGGAATACCCAGGTGCCTCAATCCACCTAGATGTGTATTAAAGTTGCCACCTTAAGTTGAACCATTAATTAACAATCTCACATCTGTCATGGATACACTCAAACCCAATCCACGTCTACAAGCATAGCATGGTATAAGCAACGTAGAAGTAACTCCCAGGGTTTGATAATAAAACAGGTAATAGGTGCTACCTCATCTACTTCCCAACCCACAATTTAATTAGATCATAATCATGCAATTGTTTGAGGATTGATCTAATGCAATAAAACTGGGTAGTAATAGGTATGATCAAAGTGTTACCTGCCTTGTTGATGATCCGTGTAACCTAGAGATTCGAAGTAGCAAGCGGTGCACTCCGGGTACTCTATCGCAACAAACAAAGAAGCATACAATAAGTACTCATCTAATGCACAGGTAAAACTCAAATAAAAGATCTAACCAGAAAGTTCAACTTAAGAACTCCGATTTGCAAAAATAAACAAATCAAACGAAGCAACGAAAGTCAAACGGCGAGAGAAAACAAGCTTCGATTACTAATCTGGATCTAAGTCAAATTTTACAGAAGCAAAAACTTGTTTGAGTTGGTTAAACGGAAAGAGGGTTTCAAGACGAAACTCTAGGCGCTTGAATCGCCTAATTCCGATAAACGAGCGAAAAGCTAGACCAAAAATCGGATCAGAAATCGCGATCAGAAATAATCGCAGAAAATCCGAGAAAAAGAAAAACTGACGAACAGATTAACGAACGAACGTTCATTATCTGAAACTAAATGGTGAACTCGTCCGTTGAAACGAACGAACGAGCGAACGCTCGCTAAATAAAAGAACCGATAAAACCGATCTAATAAAAAACCTAGGGTTTTCAAAAAAACCAGATCGGTTTTCTTCGGAAAACCGGAGAAGGGGTCGCCTAGCGAGGACAACGATGACGAACCTCATCCGCCGAATACAGGGGGATAGAAGAAATTTCCCCCCAAAGTCAAAACGGTGAATATGATATATGCTACTCATATACCTAAACGGGAGCGCAAGCACGCTCTGAGGGACATCTACGCGATAGAGCCAGTCGCCCCAAAATTCAACCCATGGTCATCCTGCCCGATCAGTTTCGATCGCAGAGACCATCTGACTAGTATCCGTCATGGAGGCTCAGCCGCATTGGTACTCGACCCAATTATCGATGGATTCCACCTTACACGAGTCCTCATGGACGTTGGTAGCAGTATTAACTTGCTCTATCAAGACACTGTCTGTAAAATGGGCATTGATTCGTCATGAATTAAACCCACCAAAACTACCTTTAAAGGAGTAATACCTAGAGTAGAGGCCCGTTACACGGGCTCAATCACATTGGAAGTCATCTTTGGCAAGCCAGACAACTTCCGAAGCGAAGGCTTGATCTTCGACATCGTCCCCTTTCGCAGTGGCTATCATGCACTGCTGATACGAACTGCATACGCTCGCTTCAATGCGATCCTGCATTATGCCTACCTCAAACTCAAGATGCCTGGACCCCGCGGTTTCATAGCAGTCAATGGAAACAGGGAACACTCCCTCCATACTGAGGAGCACACCGCGGCCCTTGGAGCGGAAGTCCAGAATGGCCTTATCAAGCCAAATGCTACATCATCAGTCAAGCCCCCGGACACTGTTAAACACGTCCGGACTAACCTGCAAAGTGATGACCAAATCTGCCAGGAGCTCGATTAGCAGTTTGGCCTCCGTCTCAACCCCAACCACATCGCGGTATATGTACCACGTGTACATAACTATGCACTGAAGATGCCATGGGCAAAGACGGAGGCATATTAGAAATAAAATCCACAATACGGCTCGACCCTATGTGGACCTCCATATCATTTATTTTCTCTTTTCCTTATTTTTTCTTTTTTAGGTTCCTTAAACCCACGTCAACTTTTGACAGTACCAAGGGCACAGTTTCCAGTCCCTTTATGAAAAAGCGATCATTGATCCTCTTGAAGGATCACACACCAAGGAGCAGCGCGGCGCAGATGTGCGACAGAGTATCTAAAGGATCCTTAAATATCGCCTCTTCCTCTTTACGACCCATACACAACTTTCCCTGGTATTCAGCATGTAAAATAGCCTCGATGCTTGTCCCATCATTTGCAAAAATACGTTTTGACGTATCAATCAGACTATAATGGAAACAGTCTTTGGCCCAACGTATTCGGTACTGGTTTATTTCCTAATCTGTATTCCTTCTTTTTTTTCTCGTCTGATTGCCATGTACACCTTGGTACGACCTAAATCGCCAGGGTCTCCATACGGCCACATACATGTCTTAAAAATAAAATAAATCCGAAACACTTTTACAGTGCAAATTCGGCATCACGAATATAGCATTATATGCATCGGCTCTGAATCATGTCTTTGGTCAATAGTTGGGTTTCCCGGCTCCTGTGGTTATTGCCTTACATTCCGCTTGTTCGGCTAAGGCAGTATAGGGAGAACTACTGCAATTGTGTTTCCGGATCGTCCAGATAAACACCTCGGTAGAGAAAACCGAAAAGTAACTGTCATGGTGCGGCGAGAGCTGGTCAGCTATTCGGCGACTAACTTCAAATCCCTTGCGATTTTGCCCGCATTATGCGAAGGACCGGTCTACGCCCGGTCAGGCGTCTATAGCACCCAAGTTCGGATAATCGAGCAACACCAGGGGCTACACCTATAACCTCATTGTCAAACTCTTATGGCTAAGTGAGAGCAATAAAGCCACATAGTCTGATTGCCTGGTTCGCCGCACTGACACCTCAGACTCCCGATCACGCTGCGATAGAGGGAGGCGTCACACGCCTTCCCTTCATCTTCCTTTCTCAGCTTTAGCCTGCACTCCATGGGCGTATGGCTCCTGTTGCACCCACTCATTCCTGCCACTTCAAGGATCTTTTCTGCATACCCATGCTGACACAATGTGATTGCGTCCTTAGACTGACTCACCTCGATGCCTAAGTAGTAGCTTAGCAGTCCGAGGTCACTCATCTTGAAGAGTTGCTGCATCTGATCCTTGAATGTTGTGATGTGAGCCTTGTGGGTGCCTGTGATGATTAGATCGTCGACATATACCCCCACCAGGAGGTAGGCCTGGGCATCGCCTCGCCGATACACTGCATGTTCTAGCTGACTCCTGACGAAACCAAGCGAAACCAATGTTTCATCTAGCTTAGCATACCAGGCCCATGGAGCTTGACGAAGACCGTAGAGTGCCTTGTGAAGCTTCAAGACCTGCTGCTCGCCTCCATCAGCAACATATCCAGGTGGCTGCGCAACGTAGACATCTTCGACAAGATCACCATTGAGGAACGCGGACTTTACGTCCATGTGATGAACCTCCCAGCCAGAGTGCGCAGCCAACGCGAGGAAGAGTCGCACGGTCTCCATGCGTGGCACGGGCACGAATACTTCTTCAAAGTCTACACCCTCTCGCTAGGCATATCCCTTCGCCACCAATCTTGCCTTGTGCTTGATGATGTTCCCGTCAGGGCCGCGCTTGAGCTTGAAGACCCACTTCAGGCCAATTGCCTTATGGCCTCGAGGGAGAGAGGCGAGCTGCCAGGTCGAGTTCTCAGCGATAGACTCCATCTCCGCGTCCATGGCTCCCTTCTAGTCGGTGTCCGCCAGCGCGTCCTCGACGTTCGCTGGCTCCTCAGCACTTAGCAGGCAGTGCTCCATCGCCTCTCGCACAGCCTGCCCTTCGGTTTCATCTAGGATGCAGGAGATGCGATGGTAATGAATGTTCCCGGTGTCCACATCCCGACGATTCTCGTGGTGACTCGGTGGTGTCGCCCAGCGGATCTCTCTGCCTTCCAGGGGTGACGCCGACTCAGACTGAGGAGTCCCGAGCGCGCTTTCCCCGGATGTAGTTGATCCGGACTATGGCGACTGGTGTGCGCTCCCCCCCGGCGTGGCCGCCCCGGAGAGCGCGCCTGCTGATGCTGGTGTGGAAGGGGATGCAGGCGTGCTCGGCGTGTTGATGTTGACAGGCGCCCCGCGGTCGATCTCATGGACGCCAGGCTCCGTGGTATAAACCACGGTGAAAGTGCTCGGCGCAGAGTACGCCTTCCCCGCGCCGGGGACACGCCACGCCCACGGTCTGCTTTCTTCAAACACCACATCTCTTGTCACCTGCACCTTCTTTGTCACCGGGTTGTAGACGCGATAGGCCTTGGAGCCCTCTTCATAACCGACAAAGACCACCGGTGTTGAGCGGTCGCTGAGCTTGGTGATGCTAGGGCCGACATTCTTGACATGAACTGTGCACCCAAACGTGCGCAGATGATGCACAACAGGCTTACGGCCGTGCCACGCCTCATAGGGCGTGACACCCTTCAGGCTGCGTGTGGGAGCACGGTTCAGCACATACACCGCGGTCCTCACCGCCTCGCCCCAGAAGAACGCCGGCATCTCCATACTCTTCATCATGCATCTCGCCGTCTCCACCACGGACTGGTTGCGCCGCTCGACCACCCCGTTTTACTGCGGCGAGTATGGAGCGGTCGTGTAATGCTTGACGCCCAGCTCCTCACAGTACGCCTTGAACTCGCCGGAGTTGAATTCTCCGCCGCGGTCCGACCGGAACGCACGCAGTTTGCAGTTGCCACTCGCCTCGGCGTGCGCGTGGACCTTCTTGAAGCGCTAGAAGGCCTCGTCCTTCGTCCTCAACAGTTCTAACCACATGTAACGACTGTAGTCATCCACTATTAGCAGGAAGTACTTGTTACCTCCCGGCGTGGTTGGCTCGATCGGGCCGCAAAGATCCGTGTGTACAAGCTCCAGACCGCGCTCTGCGCGGTACGCCGATGACTGCGGGAACGGCACGCGATGCTGCTTGCCCAGAGCGCACCCATCGCAATATTGCTCGACGCGGTCGATCACAGGCATGCCGCGCACCATCTGCTTCATGGACATAGCTCGGAGCGTGCGGAAGTGGAGATGGCCCATCCGTGCATGCCAGCGCCAGGTCTGATCATCCCCTTGCACCAGCAGACATGCCGGCGCGTCCATCGCTAGGACACCAGTGTACAGCCGGTTGCCAGATCGCCTGACGCTTGCCAAGGTGCGTCGGGCTGGGTCTTTGATGACCATGAGCCCGTCTTCAATGCTGATGACGTAGCCGGCCTCGTCCAGCTGTCCCACCGAGACTATGTTCGTCCGGAGGCTTGGTATGAAGAAGACGCCCGCGAGCGCGCGCTGGTCACCGCCTTGACAGCGAAACACCACCGTGCCGCGCCCACAAATGGCAACGAGCGAGCCATCCCCGAACTTCACTGTCCCGTGCACGGTTTCGTCAAGGGACGCGAAGACTCGCCTATCGCCAGTCATATGGCTACTGGCTCCCGTGTCGAAGAACCACACGCCGTCCGGGGAGGGCATGGGCAGGACTTTCTCCTCGTTGAGGTACACCACCTGGGGTGCCACGTGCTGCGGCGCGTCGACGGTGGTGACCACGGCCATGTAAAGGCCCTGATCATGCTCGGCCTGGGCTTCTGGGAGGTTTGCATGCTCCTGCTTGCCCTTCTGCTCCTGCTCGCAGAGCCATGTTCTGCACTCCTTCTTCCAGTTCCCGGGAATGCCGCAGTGATGGCACTTCCCCTTCTTCTTCTTGCTGCCGGAGCCACCCGCGCCCGCGGTCCCCGGCGCACCCTTGCCGCCGCCATGAGGCTTGCCCTTGGCGGGTGATTTTCTCTTCCCTGCGTTGCCACCGCCGCCTCCTGACGACGATCCTCCGCCTCCGCCCATCTTCTCGCGGGCCAGCCACTCCTCGTGAGTGAGCAGGAGGCGTCCGGTGTTCTGCGCACCATCGTCAAGATCATAATGATCCTCGCACGCAGAGAAGCGGCCGACGAGCTCCTCGATGGTCATGGCCTTCAGATCAAGGAGAGACTCGATCGCCATTGCCATCGGGCAGTAACGACGCGGCACCACCCAAAGAAATTTCTGGATGGCTTTGTGCTCGGTGACCGGGTCGCCGAACAGCTCGAGATCGGCGACGAGAGCAGAGAGCCGCAGCCCGAAATCCTCGATGGACTCTCCGTCTTTGAACCGGAGATCCTCGAACTCTCGCCGGCGCACCTGCGCCTTGGCCTCGCGGGCGCGCGCGCTGCCCATCCTCATCGTCTTGATGGTCTCCCATGCCATCTTCGCTGTGTCCTTTGTGGCCAGCACACGCAGCATCTCCGGCGGGACGCCGGTGAGAAGAATCTGCAGGGCTCGCCGGTCATCGTTCTCGTCTGCGTCGTCCTCGATCACCGTGTTCCAGACACGGGCGACTTGCAGCTTTACCTGCATCACAAGTGCCCACTCCTAATAATTTGTGTGGGTGAGCATCATCGACGCGCCTGATTCCTCGCGCACGACGCGCTCCATGACGCGAAACTCCCCGCTTCCGCTGCCAGTGAGGCACGCGACCGGCGCCTTGGACGAAGGCGACTGCGTCGGCGATCTAGCGCTGCCGCTGCCCTTGCTCTTCCCGTCCGACTCGTCACCAGACATGACCACGACGGATCAAACACCGCCGCCGCTTCGAGGATCGAACACCCTGGTGCTCTGGTACCAATTGTTGTTGTCGATCGGACGTGAGAAAGAGAGAGGAGGTTTTTGCTGGCAAGGATGAACACTCGAGAGAGAGAAGTTTTTGTGCCGCCGGAACTCAGCAGCGTTTTCTGTTCTTTCGTATTCCCTTTTATCTGTTACAACCGAATTGCTAACAACCTCCCATGGATGCGCTATGATCCGTGACGGCCGCGCCATCCCACGGCCACGTTCCACAGCGCATGCATCCACCAGGAGGAAAAGAAGGAAGAAGTGGTCAGTGCGTTGAACGGCACCTGATCCACAGCTAGCTACGTGCATGGGCGTGTCACATCACCCGCATGCATACATTATTCAAAGGAAAACAGAAAAACTACTATCCTAGCAACGTGAGCTTAGTAAGGCCAACAGATCCTCCCGTCCGCATCATTTTACAACGCTGCGGCCAACTCATCTGTCCAACAAAAAAACCAGGTGCTATCCTTCCTATATATTTTATTAGCACATATTGTTTTTATCAAAGAACAATTACGTTGGTCTGTGTTTTTTTTTCGCAGGACCATTATTCATTACAAAAGTGCCGCATAACGCGCGTGCCAGCATCACTTTTGGACTAGCGTTTATTGAGCCGCTGAGGCCGCGTTGAGCCGCCGGGAGTCACCGGTCTGCTTGAACCACCGAGATTATATTGAGCCGCCTCTGACGCGGCATACAGATCATTGTCATTCACAAACATTAGGACAATTGTTTATGCCATTATACCGCGGATGCACGTTCGGCTGTGCCGCACAGCTTCACGGACATGTGTGTTGTGGTCCATTTTGCATCAACACGTCGGCCGACTTGCCGTCCGCGCCACCTTACAACGCCATGGACGACGCGCCCGTCCGTTGTCGCGGCCGGTTCACGCGTCCGCGCCGGCTTACAACGAGGAGGACTACTTGCTCGTCCGCACCGGCTTACAACACCGCGGCTGACTCATCTGTATGCTCCCGCGGCCGACTCAGCCGTGATTGATTTTAGCTTCACGATGGTGATCATCAACTCTGCGGCGCATAATTTCCGGCCTAACATATCAGGTGAAATCCATCCATTATATTTTTATATTATATATTGCTTTCTTTAAAAGAGCAATTACTTTGGCTTGCAAGTTTTCCAATGCAGGACAAATTGTCTGCTATAAAAAGGGATTATTATATCACTATGCTATTGAATAACTCATGCCGGTTTATATCACGGTCAAATATGGAGAGCCTCAAGCCAACTCCTCGAGTAGTCTTAAGACTCGGGGCTACAATGACATGACTTGAGAACTCTGGGTCATTGGAGGGAATGATAACCCGGCTCCGGAGGACACCGCCATATTGATGAAAATTTAAAGGCCGTCAGAAAATTGTCGGCTCAAAATAAAGATTCCGGTTTAAAATCCGGTTTAAGAGACATCTTTCTCCCGCAAAGCTTTGAAGCTCTCAAATCCGGTTCCAACATCCGGCTCAAGGTAAATTTATCTCTTACAAAGCTTTTAAACTCTCAAATCCGGTTCAAACATCCGGCTCAAGGATAATCTGTCTCTCACAAAGTTTTGAAGCTTTCAAATCCGGTTTAAAGTTCCGGTTTAAAAAGAATTAGTCTCTCGCAAGATTCTAGTTCTCAGAAAATTAAAGGTTGCCAAAGAGAACTTGCTGCCATGATGCACGGTTCAAACATGGGTATCCTGCCTTATGGGCTCATCTTTCTATGATCACTTGGGGGCTTCCTGTTCAAACATAGGTGCGTTCACCAAAGAGAACATAGCATTACTACCCTCTTGACGCGGCTATCAAGCCAATATTATCATAAGGGGCCAAAGAGAGTTTGTTGCACAGCACAACTAAAACATAGGCACCCGACGAGCACAGCTCAGAAGTATATCACATGGGGGCTTCTGCTTATAAAGCGGAGTTCCAATTATCCATTAAACCGGTTATCATGCCACAATACAGCTTGGGAGCTTCACACCCAAGGGGCCAAAGAGAGTCTTGTTGCGATGCACAGCTCAAACATAGGCACCCATTGAGCACAGCTCACAAAGTTACTTGGGGGCTCTTTGTGTCAAATACCAAAGAGTTTGAAAGGACCCTTGTAACCGGGTATCGACCCATGGCTTGGAAGCCTGGTGTATTCACCTAAAACCCCGGGTTAACCTGCCTTCATCAAGTAAGCCACTCCTATCCAGGTAATCCTGGCACGACCCGTCGAACGTTTGACAGTTACTCTCATTGAGACCCTGAACTTGTCAAAGTTAAAACGATGATTGGTTAGTTGGAGGGCCATCTTAAAAGGCTTTGTCAAATGGTTTAACTCAGCGGCCTGGCAGCCCATGAAAAGCCTCGAGTTTGGGCCCGGTAGCCCTTGAAAAGCCTTGACTACAAGTTTTTTCATTTGCTTTTTGACAAAGTTTCTTCTCCTTTGATATGGTTTTAAGGTAAACTGGCGTCTTTTGACCCGGCCAGACTATAAGTCATCAGTCCGGTGTTTCTTAACCCGGCACAAGCTTTCAACTATCAGTTGTTAGTACAAACTCAATTATAAACCGAAGTTTTCTCAACCCGGTTAGGCTGTCAACTATAAGTTGTCAATACAAGTTACAATCCGGAGATTATTAACCTCGCCTGGTTTCGACTACAAGTCGCCAGCATCGAATATGGATAATCCGGTGTTTATCACAACCCGGTATGGTTTTATCCTAAACCGGCACAATATGAAGGAGTTATCAGTACTCAAGATTGGGGTTATCACCTTTACTACAAAAAGTTGGTAAAACCAACAATGTGATTCAATGTCACAGGTATGATATATTTCATATTTGATTATTCTTAAGTGCAGCCTTGGTTATAAACCCGGGTTATATGTTGGGCATTATGACCCGTCCAGCGGTAAACCGCCAGGACACTTTAAACTTGTTGTATGCAGAAACAGGTTTGTTAAACCGGCCTGGCTTTGGACTATAAGTCGCCAGTATATATATATTTGGATTGCGCCATTGGAATCATGCGCTTATAAATCATTGGGTTATATTATTCAAATAGCCAAACTTGGCTGAATTTTCATTATGATATTGAATGAATAAGGTTTTCACCGGATTATATTATCTTGAATAGCCAACATGGCTGGATTTTTATGGTTATTAATAACCGGTATTATTGAGTTTTCGAAGTCTCTTTAGCACAATGTCTATTATTTTATCAAAGGATACGATTTATTCTACAATGGAAGGAATAGTCCCGAGTCGCTGCAGGCTTACAACCCGGCACTTCGGGGCTACATTATTTAAATCGAGATTACATGCAAGTCTCATGTCGCTGCAAGCATGCATCATGACACTTGGGGGCTACATATATGGAGTATTCAGTTTATATGATTGAGATGAACAAACCGGATTTCTTCAAGGTTGAAACACTTATTGGAGCAAGTCTTAAGTTATCACTATGTTCTCCTCTTAAGACTTGGGGGCTACATGTATTATGCATATAAAGGAGGAACATCTTTATTTTATCAGTTTTGAGCAAATCAGGAAGATCAATTACATGACCCGGTGTTGACAACAATTATGACCCGGTGCCATCAATATTTATAAACCGGCCAGTTTGGTAATATTAAACAGGCAAGTTTTACATCTTCAAACCGGCTGAATATCAGATAAGTATTTCAAGACCCATATTTCTTAAACCGGCGCTTTGGAAGCTGACTCAAGTGGATTATTCTTCACAATATTTCTCTGTGAGAAACCAATGTCAACAAATTGAGTATGAAGCTGGCTTGTTAACCCGGATTTTCTAGAAGGAGGAAATGACAAGGACTTAAGGATCATCAGATGCCGGTTTACAAGAATTCTTAACCCGGAGCACAACCTATCAATTTTCTTCTTGTGTTTATTTTGCAGTATAAGTTTACCATGGATGAATCCAAGCTAAACTTGGGGGCTAATGTCGGGGATATACCCCGCGGCGTAAACCGACCGGAAGTATAACCCGGCCGGACTAGGCGTTTCATTGGTAAACCGCCAGAGGATTGGCGACTTACGTGTCTGGCGGTTCACTGGTATGACGATTCATGAGCCTGAAGACTCATTGGTGACCCGGCGCGTGTTCCAGATGGATGACAAGGCCCAAGGCCCAGCAGGCCGGTTTATGTTAATGGTGGGCCGGTTTAAGAGGAAAGGCATGAGAAACATTTATCTTACAAGGAGTTAAGACCTGGACTTGTATCCAGTTTGTATTGGAGATAGACTATTCCTAATCCTAATAGGACTCTACATGTAACCCGCCCCTCCAACATATATAAGGAGGGGCAGGGCTCCCCAAAAGGGACAAGATTGACAAGTTCCACAAGTTGGACAAGTTAGGTTTAGACAATAGCTCTCGAGATAGAGCACTCTTGTAATCGTGATCATCATCATCAATATCAATGAAGCAGAATGTAGGCTTTTGCCTCCACCGTGAGGGGCCGAACCTGGGTAAAACATCGCGTCTCTCGTCCCGCTCAACCCCTCTCAAGCTACCACATAGATGCGTTGGCCTCGCGACTAAGTCCTGACACTAAGGACATCTGCCGTGACAATTCCACGACAGATCCATTTTGAACTTCTTCAATATCTTGTCAAGGTACGTACTCTGTGAAAGACCAATGAGGCGTCTCGATCTATCTCTATAGATCTTGATGCCTAATATATAAGCAGCTTCTCCAAGGTCCTTCATTGAAAAACACTTGTTCAAGTAGGCCTTTATGCTTTCCAAGAATTCTATATCATTTCCCATCAATAGTATGTCATCCACATACAATATGAGAAATGCTACAGAGCTCTCACTCACTTTCTTGTAAATGCAGGCTTCTCCATAAGTCTGCATAAACCCATATGATTTGATCATCTCATCAAAACGAATGTTCCAACTCCGAGATGCTTGCACCAGCCCATAAATCGAGCGTTGGAGCTTGCACACCTTGTCAGCATTCTTAGGATCGACAAAACCTTCCGGCTACATCATATACAATTCTTCCTTAAGGATACCATTAAGGAATGTTGTTTTGACGTCCATTTGCCATATCTCATAATCATAGAATGCGGCAATTGCTAACATGATTCGGACGGACTTCAGCTTCGCTACGAGTGAGGAAGTCTCATCGTAGTCAACCCCTTGAACTTGTTGATAACCCTTAGCGACAAGCCAAGCTTTATAGATGGTCACATTACCATCCGCGTCTGTCTTCTTCTTAAAGATCCATTTATTTTCTAGGGCTCGCCGATCAACGGGCAAGTCAGTCAAAGTCCATACTTCGTTTTCATACATGGATCCTATCTTGGATTTCATGGCTTCCAGCCATTTGTCAGATCCGGGCCCGCCATCGCTTCTTCATAGTTCGAAGGTTCACCGTTGTCTAACAACATGATTTCCAAGACAAGGTTGCCGTACCAATCTGGTGCGGAACGTGTCCTTGTGGACCTACGAAGTTCAGTAGCAACTTGATCTGAAGTTTCATGATCATCATCATCAACTTCCTCTCTAGTCGGTGCAGGCACCTCAGGAACATTTTCTTGAGCTGCGCCACTTACCGGTTCAAGAGGCAATACTTCATCAAGTTCTACTTTCCTCCCACTTATTTCTTTCGAGAGGAACTCTTTCTCTAGAAAGGACCCATTCTTGGCAACAAAGATCTTGCCTTCGGATCTGAGGTAGAAGGTATACCCAACAGTTCTTTAGGGTATCCTATGAAGACGCATTTTTCCGACTTGGGTTCGAGCTTTTCTGGTTGAAGTTTCTTGACATAAGCATCGCATCCCCAAACTTTTAGAAACGACAGCTTAGGTTTCTTCCCAAACCATAATTCATACGGTGTCGTCTCAACGGATTTCGATGGAGCCCTATTTAAAGTGAATGCGGCAGTCTCTAAAGCATAGCCCCAAAATGACAACGGTAAATCGGTAAGAGACATCATAGATCGCACCATATCTAATAGAGTGCGATTATGACGTTCGGACACACCATTACGCTGAGGTGTTCCAGGCGGCGTGAGTTGTGAAACTATTCCACATTTTCTTAAGTGTGTGCCAAATTCGTGACTCAAGTATTCTCCCCCACGACCTGATCGCAAGA
The DNA here is from genome assembly GCF_056163025.1 of Triticum urartu. Classification (NCBI taxonomy): domain Eukaryota; kingdom Viridiplantae; phylum Streptophyta; class Magnoliopsida; order Poales; family Poaceae; genus Triticum; species Triticum urartu. The sequence goes on from NC_141877.1 coordinate 28,282,158, forward strand.
ACTTGATTTTCCTGTCACGTTGATTCTCAACCTCACTCTGAAATTCCTTGAACTTTTCAAAGGTCTCAGACTTGTGTTTCATTAAGTAGACATACCCATATCTACTTAAGTCATCAGTGAGGGTGAGAACATAACGATAGCCACCGCGAGCCTCAACACTCATTGGACCGCACACATCAGTATGTATGATTTCCAATAAGTTGGTTGCTCGCTCCATTGTTCCTGAGAACGGAGTCTTGGTCATTTTACCCATGAGGCATGGTTCGCATGTGTCAAATGATTCGTAATCAAGAGACTCTAAAAGTCCATCTGCATGAAGCTTCTTCATGCGTTTGACACCTATGTGACCAAGGCGGCAGTGCCACAAGTATGTGGGACTATCATTATCAACTTTACATCTTTTGGTATTCACACTATGAATATGTGTAGCATTACGCTCGAGATTCATTAAGAATAAACCATTCACCATCGGAGCATGACCATAAAACATATCTCTCATATAAATAGAACAACCATTATTCTCGGATTTAAATGAGTAGCCATCTCGAATTAAATGAGATCCTGATACAATGTTCATGCTCTAAGCTGGCACTAAATAACAATTATTGAGGTTTAAAACTAATCCCGTAGGTAAATGTAGAGGCAGTGTGCCGACGGCGATCACATCGACCTTGGAACCATTCCCGACGCGCATCGTCACCTCATCCTTCGCCAGTCTCCGTTTATTTCCCAGCTCCTGCTTTGAGTTACAAATGTGAGCAACCGCACCGGTATCAAATACCAAGGAGCTACTACGAGTACTGGTAAGGTACACATCAATTACATGTATATCACATATACCTTTCGTGTTGCCGGCCTTCTTGTCCGCTAAATATTTGGGGCAGTTCCGCTTCCAGTGACCACTTCCCTTGCAATAAAAACATTTAGTCTCGGGCTTGGGTCCATTCTTTGTCTTCTTCCCGGCACCTTGCTTACCGGGCGCGGCAACTCCCTTGCCGTCTTTCTTGAAGTTCTTCTTACCCTTGCCTTTCTTGAACTTAGTGGTTTTATTCACCATCAACACTTGATGTTCCTTTTTGACTTCTACCTCTGCTGATTTCAGCATTGAATATACCTCAGGAATGGTCTTTTCCATCCCCTGCATATTGAAGTTCATCACAAAGCTCTTGTAGCTCGGTGGAAGCAACTGAAGGATTCTGTCAATGACCGCGTCATCCGGGAGATTAACTCCCAGCTGAGTCAAGCAGTTATGCAACCCAAACATTTTGAGTATGTGCTCACTGACAGAACTATTTTCCTCCATCTTACAGCTGAAGAACTTGTCGGATACTTCATATCTCTCGACCCGGGCATGAGCTTGAAAAACCATTTTCAGCTCTTCGAACATCTCATATGCTCCGTGTCTCTCAAAACGCTTTTGGAGCCCCGGTTCTAAGCTGTAAAGCATGCCGCACTGAACGAGGGAGTAATCATCAGCACGTGACTGCCAAGCGTTCATAACGTCTTGGTTCTGTGGGACGGGTGCGTCACCTAGTGGTGCTTCTAGGACATAATCTTTCTTGGCAGCTATGAGGATGATCCTCAGGTTCCGGACCCAGTTCGTATAGTTGCTGCCATCGTCTTTCAGCTTGATTTTCTCTAGGAACGCGTTGAAGTTGAGGACAACATGGGCCATTTGATCTACAAGACATATTGTAAAGATTTTAGACTAAGTTCATGATAATTAAGTTCATCTAATAAAATTATTCAATGAACTCCCACTCAGATAGACATCCCTCCAGTCATCTAAGTATAACATGATCCGAGTTAACTAGGCCGTGTCTGATCATCACGTGAGACGGACTAGTCAACATCGGTGAACATCTTCATGTTGATCGTATCTTCTATACGACTCATGCTCGACCTTTCGGTCTTCTGTGTTCCGAGGCCATGTCTGTACATGCTAGGCTCATCAAGTTAACCTAAGTGTATTGCGTGTGTAAATCTGGCTTACACCCGTTGTATTCGAACGTTAGAATCTATCACACCCGATCATCACGTGGTGCTTCGAAACAACGAACCTTCGCAACGGTGCACAGTTAGGGGGAACACTTTCTTGAAATTATTTCGAGGGATCATCTTATTTAAGCTACCGTCGTTCTAAGCAAATAAGATGTAAAACATGATAAACATCACATGCAATCAAATAGTGACATGATATGGCCAATATCATTTGCTCCTTTTGATCTCCATCTTCGGGGCTCCATGATCATCGTTGTCACCGGGATGACACCATGATCTCCATCATCATGATCTCCATCATCATGATCTCCATCATCGTGTCTTCTTGAAGTTGTCTCGTCATCTATTACTTCTACTACTATGGCTAACGCTTTAGCAATAAAGTAAAGTAATTACATGACTTTTATGTTGACACGCAGGTCATAAATAAATAAAGACAACTCCTATGGCTCCTGCCGGTTGTCATACTCATCGACATGCAAGTCGTGATTCCTATTACAAGAACATGATCATCTCATACATCACATATATCATTCATCACATCCTTTGGCCATATCACATCACAAAACACTTGCTGCAAAAACAAGTTAGACGTCCTCTAATTGTTGTCGCAAGTTTTTACGTGGCTGCTATAGGTTTCTAGCAAGAACGTGTCTTTCCTATGACAAAACCACAACGTGAATTGCCAATTTCTATTTACCCTTCATAAGGACCTTGTTGATCGAATCCGATCCGACTAAAGTGGGAGAGACAGACACCCGCCAGCCACCTTATGCAACTAGCGCATGTCAGTCGGTGGAACCGGTCTCACGTAAGCGTACGTGTAAGGTTGGTCCGGGCCGCTTCATCCCACAATGCCACCGAATCAAGATAAGACTAGTAATGGCAAGCAAATTGACAATATCCACGCCCACAACTGCTTTGTGTTCTACTCGTGCATACTAACTATGCATAAACCTAGCTCATGATGCCACTGTTGGGGAACGTAGCAGAATTTTAAATTTTTCTACGCATCACCAAGATCTATCTATGGAGTCATCTAGCAACGAGGGAGAGAGGAGTGCATCTACATACCCTTGTAGATCACGAGCGGAAGCGTTCAAGAGAACGGGGTTGATGGAGTCGTACTCGTCGTGATCCAAATCATCGAAGATCCTAGCGCCGAATGGACGGCACCTCCGCGTTCAACACATGTACGGAGCGAGGACGTCTCCCGCGCCTTGATCCAGCAAGGAGGAGGGAGAGGTTGAGGAAGAGGGCTCCAACAGCAGCACGACGGCGTGGTGGTGGTGAAGCTGCAGTACTCCGACAGGGCTTCGCCAAGCTCTTACGGAGGAGGAGAGGTTTTGGGGAGGGGAGGGGCTGCGCCTTAGATGTTGTTTGCAGCCCTCCCCTTGCCCCTCTACTTATAGGGGAAGGAGGAAGGGGGGCGGCCCCCTCTAGATGAGATCTAGAGGGGGGGCGGCGGCCAAGGGGAGGGGGCTTGCCCCCCAAGCAAGGGGGCGCCCCCTTTAGGGCTTCCCCTCCCAACCCTAGGCGCATGGGCCCAAGGGGGGATGCGGCCAGCCCATGTAGGGCTGGTTCCCCTTTCCTCTACAGCCCATTAGGCCCTCCGAGAGAGGTGGCCCCTCCCGGTGGACCCCCAGAACCCCTCCGGTGGCCCCAGTACAATACTGATATGCCCCCGAACCTTTCCGGTGACCGTATGACAACTTCCTACATATAAATCTTCACCTCCGGACCATTCCAGAACTCCTCGTGACATCCGGGATCTCATCCGGGACTCCGAACAACATTCGGTAATCACATACAAGTATTCCTAACAACCCTAGCGTCACCGAACCTTAAGTGTGTAGACCCTACGGGTTCGGGAGACATGCAGACATGACCGGGATGACTCTCCGGTCAATAACCAACAGCGGGATCTGGATACCCATGTTGGCCCCCACATGCTCCACGATGATCTCATCGGATGAACCACGATGTCGAGGATTCAATCAATCCGTATACAATTCCTTTTATCAATCGGTACGTTACTTGCCCGAGACTCGATCAGCGGTATCCCAATACCTTGTTCAGTCTCGTTACCGGCAAGTCACTTTACTCGTACCGTAATGCATGATCCCGTGATCAACCACTTGATCACATTGAGCTCATTATGATGATGCATTACCGAGTGGGCCCAGAGATACCTCTCCGTCATACGGAGTGACAAATCACAGTTTCGATTCATGCCAACCCAACAGACACTTTCGGAGATACCTGTAATGTACCTTTATAGTAACCCAGTTATGTTGTGATGTTTGGCACACCCAAGGCACTCCTACGGTATCCGGGAGTTGCACAATCTCATGGTCTAAGGAAATGATACTTGACATTCAGAAAAGCTACAGCAAACGAACTACACAATCTTTGAGCTAAGCTTAGGATTGGGTCTTGTCCATCACATCATTCTCCTAATGATGTGATCCCGTTATCAATGACATCCAATGTCCATAGTCAGGAAACCATGACTATCTTTTGATCAACGAGCTAGTCAACTAGAGGTTCACTAGGGATGTGTTGTGGTCTATGTATTCACACATGTATTACGATTTCCGGATAACACAATTATAGCATGAACAATAGACAATTATCATGAACAATGAAATATAATAATAACCATTTTATTATTGCCTCTAGGGCATATTTCCAACATCCACGACTAAGTCCTCACACTAGGACATCTGTCGTGACAATTCCATGATAGTTGGCGCCCACCGTGGGGCTATCGCACGATGGTTTCGAGTTCTTAAAGGGAAACTTCGAAGGGATCAAGGGATATGCTGTGGGCCGGATGACCAAGAGTCATCGCGGCAAGCTCTACATCGACGACGCAGGCTAGGGCCCCAAGGTCGGCTCAATTGAGTATGGCTACCGGGTCCCCTTCGGTGGAATCCACGTCTTCATTGGCAAGATCAGCGAACCGGGCCCTGAGCCGGACATCTGCACCAACATCGTCGAGATGGCTCAGCGTGCGGGACCCGCCAGGGTTCAGCCTGCCATGAATTGTGCCTTCGTGGGATTTATCCATGGAGTGGAATCTGATGGCAGACTGACATCTAGTGGTGAGACCGTCGTTTACTCTGATGGCGAGTCATCCACCGGTGAGATAGAGTCATTGTATCAACTGCCAAACGGCCGGCTTGGGGGCTGTTCCGATGGTGACAGTATTCCGGACCCCTGTGAGCCGCCGAACCAGGTTGCAATCTTCATGGCCGGTACACAGCCTGTGTAGCACTCATCAACAGCGGCAGAGTTGATTTCCGGGTCAGCAGCGGCTGCCGAGGAAGGAGGCCCTGAGCGCCTGCCAGCTCAGGTCTTAACCGACTTACTGGACAAGCTGACAGCACTGTTAATAGCGGTGGTTAACCCGACGGATTAAGATCAGCATATTGCGGCAATCACAAAGCTGCGTGATGAGATAGCGCAGGCCAAGGAGGAGCTAAACGCGGAAAATGCCAGGATGGCCGAGGAGCGGACCACTTTGGATGCTCAGGCTCAACGAATTCAGTCACAATCTTACCGGCTCATGTTAGATCAGAAAGCTTCCAATGAAGTCATGAGGAGGAGGCATCAGACTCGTCTGCCTTTGGTTTATGAGGCAAGGAATCTCTTTAACACGCCAGGAGCAGGAACCAGTAACCTGGCAGTAGTAAACTGGGTCGAGGCGCCTGGGACGGGTATGCCGGTTCAGCCACGTACAACAGACCCTCCCCGTCAGAACAATAACCCGTCGCAGCACGTGCCAACACTGCCGGGTCATTATTCTAACCCTTTAGATAACATGATTGATGCGGCGTCACGATTGGTGGCTCTCCCGATTGATGGTGAGTCACCAACGGCGGTTGAGACAGGGAGGGCCAGAGAGCTTCTCCAGACGGCGCTAACTCAGCAGCAGGCTTATTTTACAGTCGTGATAGGATTCATTCCACCCATCGCCCGAGCCGAAGTTACAGCAGACATCTTGATGAGCCAGCGATGTCAAGAAGTGGACGGAGCCATAACCCGCCGCACGGGCATAACCCGGCGGGCGGTGGTGCTGACGCTCAGAATGTGGTGGATCAAGGTAGAGCGCGTCGAGAGGCCGAGCTGGCGGCTCAGTATACGGCTCGTCAACCAACTCCGGTTCGTCCAACCACCTCTATGGAGCCAGGTGTAACCTTTAGAAACTTGGGCGTGCCATGCTTAGTGCCGGATCTGCATAATGAGCGCCTGCCCAAGGATTTCAAAGGTCCTCGCAAGGTGCCTAACTATACAGCCGATTTAAGTCCTGAGGCATGGATTGAGAGTTATGAGATGGCCATGGAGTTGTTGGATGTCAGCGAGGCTGCATGTGCTAAATATTTCCCCCTGATGTTAGAAGGGACGGCCCGCACTTGGTTGAAGGGGCTCCCTGCCAATTCCATCCGGTCATGGGCTGAGTTAAAGGCCTGGTTCATCCAGAACTTCAAGGATACATGTAAACAGCCCATGTCAATTGTGGATCTGGCCTCCTGTGTTCAAGAAGAAGGCGAGTCAACAACCCATTGGGTGCGCCGGGTCTCAACAATCTTGCACTCGTCGTATGCATCAATGTCGAATCAGCGGTGTTGATGTTGGAGAACAATTGTCGTTTCACGCCCTTGAAGCAGAAACTAGGGTGGTTCAAACGCCACTACAATGACATAGGGATGCTCATGGCGGCTCTGGTTAAGCATGCTGACTCTGATAGTACCAAATACCCCGAGTCTGATGATGAGAAAACGGGGAAGGGAAAGAGGAGCGGCAACGCCAAGGGGCAGCAGTATAACACGAGAGGCAATGGTAAGCGCAAGGCTGATAATAGTTTTGACTTTGTGGCTAACACCAATGCGCAGAATAATGGTCAGCGTCGTAAGGGTAAACCGCCCCCATGGGCCGGAGGATCCAGTATAAATCTTGAACATATGTTAAATCAGCCCTGCCCAAAACATGGTACGAAAGAAAGACCATCCGGGCACCTATGGAAGGATTGTCACATTATGAACGAGTACAAGAATTCCAATCTTTTTCATGACAGCCATGGGCCAGGTGGCGGTTCTGGGCCCAGCTCTCACGGTCCGGGTTATGGCGGTGGCGGTTCTAACTCTGATTCCAAGGGAATCAAGGTAATCACTACAACCAGCAGAGTAATCAGGGGGGTTAGTAGCAACAATAGTCTGGTTATCAAAGCAACACGAAGCAGTTGAATAGTGGGCAATATCATGTGTTTGCCACTAGCTTGTGTAAGCATGACCAGAAGCTTCATAAGAGATTAGTCAGTGCTGTTGAGCCGGCGGTTCCTCGTTATCTGTGTTGGTCTGAGCAGCCCATCGTGTGAAGTCGGGAAGATCACCCGCCCCCGATTGATAATTCGGGTCATTTGGCTTTGGTGGTCGCACCTCAGGTCGGAGGGTATAAGTTTACCAAAGTACTCATGGACGGAGGGAGAAGCATCAATATCCTTTATTATGAAACGTTCCGTCGCATGGGGTTGACTGATAGAAATCTTAAGCCGTCAAACACTGTTTTCCATGGCGTGGTGCCTGGTAAGTCAGCATATTCAGTTGGTAAGATAGCTCTAGAAATTGTTTTTGGAAATGATCATGACTATAGGTTAGAGACGTTGACCTTTGAAGTGGTCAAGATCCACAACCCATATCACGCTCTGTTTGGACGGCCAGCTTATGCCAAGTTCATGGCGCGGTCGTGTTATGTGTATCTGCAGCTCAAGATGTCGGGTCACAAGGGAACCATCACGATGCATGGGAGCCATAAGATAGATCTGGAATGTGAAGAAGGGGATGCGACTTATGCTAAGTCGGTTTGTGCAACGGAGGAGTTAAAAATTTACAAGGACAATGTTGACCCGGCAGATATGACATCTTTGAAAAAGCCAACCACAGAGCATGATCCGGTTCTAAAGTTTAAATCAGCAGATGATACCAAGATGGTTGATTTTGTTCCCGGCGACTCATCCAAGCAGTTCAGCATCAGTGCTAATCTGGATCCGAAATAAGAAAGCACGCTCATTGAGTTCATCCGTGAGAACCGGGACATCTTTGCATGGAAGCCTTCAGACATGCCGGGTGTACCGAGAGAACTCGCTGAGCACACTCTTAACATTGATCCAAAATTTAAGCTGGTTAAACAGTTTCTTTGCCGGTCTAATGAGGAGAGGCGGAAGGCCATTGGAGAGGAAGTTTCCCGGCTCTTGGCAGCTGGGTTTATCGTTGAAGTTTTTCATCCTGAGTGGTTGTCTAACCTGGTGCTAGTACTTAAGAAGAATGGCACTTGGCGCATGTGTGTGGATTACACGGATTTAAACAAAGCTTGTCCGGCTGATCCTTTTGCTCTCCCTCGTATTGATCAGATTATTGATGCTACGACGGGTTGTGAGTGTTTGAATTTTTTGGATGTGTATTCCAGTTATCATCAAATCAAGATGGCAGTTAAGGACCAGGAGAAGACAACTTTCATAACTCCCTTTCGAGCCTTCTGCTATGTGTCTATGCCTTTTGGGCTCAAGAGTGCCCAGGTGACTTACCAGAGATGTGTGCAAAATTGCCTTCATAACCAAATTGGGTGTAATGTTCATGCTTATCTGGATGATATTGTGGTAAAGTCTAGAGAGAAGGATACATTGATAAATGACCTGATTGAAACCTTTGATAATCTCTGGGTTTATAAGATGATGCTTAACCCGGCCAAATGTGGTTTTGGTGTGCCAGCAGGAAAACTCTTGGGGTTTTTGGTGTCTAACAAAGGTATTGAAGCTAACCTGGAGAAGATCAAAGCCATCACTTCACTGGCTAAACCGGCGTGTACCAATGATGTGCAACGTCTAGCGGGTCGTATTGCGGCGTTGAGCCGGTTCATAAGCCGGGTGGGAGAGAAGTCTATCCCTCTTTATCAGATGATGAAGAAGACAGATAATTTTGTCTGGAGTGAGGCTGCTAATACATCGTTTTAGGATTTGAAGAAGCAGCCGGTTGAGCCGCCCGTGCTTGCCGCCCCTATTGATAAAGAGCCTTTGTTGTTATATGTGGCTGCTAATAGCCGGGCTATCAGTGTGGCTATTGTGGTGGAAAGGAAGGAAGCAGGCAAGGAGTATCCGGTTCAAAGGACGGCTCATTATATCAGTGAGGTTCTTATTGAGTCCAAGCAGAGATATCCGCACTGGCAGAAGCTTGTTTATGGGGTGTTCTTGGCCAGCCGGAAGCTTAAACACTATTTTTTTTGGGTCACCCCATCACTGTGGTTAGTTCTGCTCCTTTGGGAGATATCATCCAAAATAGAGAGGTAACTGGCCGGGTTGCTAAGTGGGCTACTGAGCTTGGACCTCACGGGTTAAAATATGTGCCTCGCACAACCATCAAGTCTCAGGTGCTGGTGGATTTCATCAATGATTGGACAGAGCTGCAGATGCGTGAGGAAAAGCCAGATAACATGTATTGGACTATTCACTTTGATGGGTCCAAGCAATTGGAGGGCTCGGGGCTAGAGTTATTCTTGCTTCCCCTCGAGGTGATAAATTTTGTTATGTTCTTCATTTGATGTTTCCCTGTACTAACAATGCAACTGAGTATGAGGCCTTGCTCCACGGTCTTCGGATGGCTAAGGAGATGAATTTAAGCCGGGTTAGGTGCTTTGGTGACTAAGACTTGGTGGCTCAGCAAGTCTCTGGTACTTGGGATTCTAAGGATCCACTCATGGTGGCTTATCGACGAGAGGTGGACATTATTGCTGGTCATTTCAAAGGCTATCAAATTGAGCATGTTGATCGGAGGAAGAATGAAGCGACGGACGCTTTAAGCCGGTTGGGTTCTCAACGTAAACTAGTGCCTCCTAATGTCTTTCTTGACGTTTTGCATAACCCGTCGATCAAGTTACCTATAGAGGAAGATTTGGCAATTCCTGACCTGGAAGCTCAGTTGGTGGCGGCTCTTCATGTAATCCCAGATTGGACAGTACCTTACTTGGCTTATATGACCCGGGGTGAGTTACCTGAGGATGAAACCTTAGCCAGGCAGATAACCTGGCGGTCTAAGTCAATGACAATTGTTAATGGAGAGTTACATCATCGCAGTGTCACAGGGGCGTTTCAACGTTGTGTTTCTCCAGAAGAGGGTTGTGAGATCTTACGAGAGATTCATGAAGGAGATTGTGGTCATCATGCCGGTTCAAAATCCCTCGTGGCCAAATCTTTCTATCATGGGTTTTATTGGTTAACAACTCATGCTGATGCAGAGGACCTTGTCAGCAAGTGTGATGGATGTCAGAAATTTGCACGACGAGCCCATGTGCCGGCTCAAGAATTGAGGATGATTCCAATTGCTCACCTTAGGCCTTACTACACTTGAGCCACCGGCTCTTCCAATGTACATATTTTGACAATGTATATATTATGATCGATATAATAAAGCCAGCATCCCTACTAAAGCAGGGCCTCTGTCGTTTTCTCCACTTTAAATAATGAGTTTTTGGTGGCATGGGGGCTTCTGCTTTATACAGCAAAGTTATGATTACCCTCTGATCCGCTTATAGGCCACATAAAAAACTTAGGGGCTTACTACCCAGGTTAAAAGGGCCAAAGAGAGTCTGTTGCAAAAGCACAACTCAAACATAAGTACCCCTTGAGCACAGCTCAAAATATTGCTTGGGGGCTCTTTTGTTCTAAAGAACAAAGAGTTCATAACCTTGTGATAGGCTATAAAAGCCAGGCTTGGAAGCCAGGTGTATTCACCTAAAACCCCGGGTTATCCTGCCTGTATGCCAGATGCTTCTCCATCAGGTAATCCTGATTGACCCGCCGAACTCTTAACGGTCAATCTTTTAAACAAGACCCTGAACTCGTTAAGGTTAAAACGTCGGTTTGTCATGAGAGGGCACGGTTTATGGAAAGCAAGGAGAAGCTCAGGCTGATAAAGCCGCCTTCCTTGAAACTTAGATAAATCGGCCTGTGATGCACGATGCTACTCTGACCCCACGTACTCCTGATAAGTCTATCTTTAAATAAGAACTGTACTTATCTGGGTTAAAATGTCGATTGGGTAATGTGAGTGCCGGCTCACGGAAAGCGCGTACCTTCCAGTGGCTAATGCTAATTTCATTGAAGAAGATATTTTGGCTTGGCGGCCTATCAAAGCCTTGGATTTTCTGTTGTTTGTTGCTTTGAACGTCTTTTTGAGATTTTTTTCTTTTGTGACATAGTAATATATGGTTGAAAACCAATAAGGCTTATAATGCCTTCTGAGTCATATATGACATTAACCGGTGTTCATTAACCTGGCCTGGTCTTTGACTATAAGACGCCAGTATGAAATAAAGATATTATCCGGTGTTTATTAACCCGGTCCGGCTTTGTTCATAAGCCGGCAATCTCGGATAATTACCAGTGTCCAAAGTCTTGGGTTATCACCCTTACTGCACTGTCCTGGTAAACCAATAGGGGTGATCAAATATTACTGGTATGACAAATTTTTAATCATATATGATTATTATTTAGTCCAGTCTTGATTATAAATCATGATAAAGTTATATTGGGGCCTTATAACCCGTCCAGCGGTAAACCGCCAGGATACTTTTCACCTGTTGTATGCACAAACAGATTCAAAATTGATAATTTTATCAAGCAAATATGGCATATCTTCGCATAGCGGATAAATAGTGTCATGAACAACACAATATGCACGATGGCATAGCAGAACAAGAAGTTTCACAGCTAGCCTATTACAAGGCGCTTGGTGCCCAAAAAGATGATTGTTTTTAAACATCGCAACGAGCAGATAATAAACCGGCCCCGATTCATGAATCTTGGCCTGGCTGACTTGAAGATTGCGGCTCATCCCTTGTCAGTTCGTCCTCCTCCTCCGCCGTCTGGAAATTGGGTTTGGACCAGTCGAAGCCACGTAGGGCGACAAATTCAGCCTCGTCATCAATCAGGTCAGACGGATCAATATGAGGGGCGAAAGTGTGCTTACGAATTGGCGGTATTAAGTCCATCACTTTATATGAAGGAGTCGCCATCTTCTGATTATCTGCGTCATAACCCGGCTGATACTTGGTGAGGTTGGTCTCTTCGGCAATGATTGTGGCATGAGGGCGAATCTCCTTGACACAAGCAGCAAAGTCTTGTTGATCAAAAAGAGTTCCATCTTCCTTGAGACTGGGATACCCACTGGCTATGTCCACCGGGTCTAACTCCGGTACCCAGGCTTTGGCATGGCTCAAAGGTGTCACAGCTCTGGCTCTAGCACATGATCGCTTGATTTCTTGGAACCTAGCGGGTGAGATGGACAGCTTCTTCAAGACATCACTTAATAAGTTTGGTCCTTGATTTGCTGGAGAGATAGTGGAAAGAGTCTGTTGAGCTCCAGTGTATAATTGCTCAACAAGCATGTAAACCGCCTTGAGCTCGACCAACGTGTCTCGGCTCAGATTGCTACTCCTTGGACCTGCAAAGTTTACACAATTGGTTAAGTGGCGGCTCATATTATGATGATAAATACTTACTTTGGGTAAACAACAAGGCGACTTACCGAAGATTGCAGAAACCATCTGAGACACACGGTTCTTTAAACCGGTGAGTTCAGTGGTAACCTCTTCCAGAGCCGCCTCGGCTTTCTCAGCCTGCTGCATCAAGGCAGTCTTCTCATTTTCCCAAGCCTCTTTCTCCGCAGAAAAGCTAGTTTTCAGTTTCTCTGCTTCAGACACACTCAACTGGAATTTGGATTCAACCTTCTCTGTCTCAGTCTCCTGAGCCGCCAGCCGGGTCTTGGCCTCAGACAATTGAGCTTCCAGTTCAGTGGTCGCAGCCTGCATACAGTAAAAGTTCGTTAAGTTTCATGGCAGGTTATAAAAATAAGTCCCAAGTGCTTTGCAAGCAACAACACTTGTCACTTGGGGGCTAATGTCTATCAGTGAAATTTTTCAAAGGAACTGGTTCTTTCCAAAAAGTCCCAAGTGTTTTGCAGGCAATAACACTTGGCGCTTGGGGGCTAATGCATATTGCTTGTTTTTCTTGTTACGGATGAGCCGGGTGTGCTATTGCCAGCCGACTCATGAGGGATATGAAGTTAAGTTTTGGTCTCTTACATAATGACTAATAGGACCGGCTCATTCATACTGATTAAACCGACCCTTGGGGACTACAGATGCAAAATTATGCTATCATCAGAATCCAGTTTAAAGTTGTTTAACCGGACTTGGAGGAAGTCTAGAACAGAATCTTATAAACATCTCAAGTCTACAGATCATTCAAGTTTATTATAATCAGAATACTTGGGGCTGGCAGAGTATATCTATATCTATACCTACTAATAAAGCGAGGTGCGTTTCTCCAAATTTTTCATCCATTCACCATCAAAATTTATTTTTCTATCTGAGGTGGTACTATTTTTTGTGTGGACGTCTATTTTTTTAGCAATCCAGAATTCTATAGTTGGCCCACACACGCTGTGGCCCGGCAAAGCCAGCCCACTTATTTGCCTGCCCATGTAGCCGAGAAAAGCCTTTCACTCACCCAGTGCGATAGATAGTCTGCGATCGCACAGGGCACCCAAGACTAGGCCGACCCGTTTTGTTTTTCCGTCTTTTTTTTGCATTTTTACTTTATTTCGGAATTCAAAATTTTGAAAAAAGTTCAGAACTTGAATTTTTGTCAAATTTCAGATTTCTTTTTTGAGTTACAATAGTCTTCCCATTTTTAAAAATGTTTGGAACGTTAATTTGTTTTCTTGTTCCGATTTTTATCAAATTCATAAATATCCATAAAAATGTTAGGGCTTTAAAAACGTGTATTTAAAAACATATTTGATTATTAAAATATATAATTGTTTTAATAAAATGTTCACAGATTCAAAATAATGTCTGCGTAACTCTAATTATTTAAGTAATATATTTTTCAAATTTATTTTTCTATCCGAGTTGCTACTAAATTTTTGTGCGTACGTCTATTTTTTAGCAATCCATTATTTTATACTCGGCACGCACAAGCTGTGGCCCAGCAAAGCCAGCCCATATAACCGCAAAAAGCCTTTTTCTCACCCCGTGCAGTAGATAGTCGGTGATCGCACAGGGCACCCAAGACTGGGCAGCCCCGTTTTGTTTTTCCGTCCAAATTTATTTCTATTTATACTTCATTTCAGAATTTAAAATTTTCAAAATAGTCCAAAACTTGAATTTTTGAAAAATTTCCTATTTTTTTAGTTAGAATATTGTGTTCCCCTTCTTAAAAATGTTTGTAACATTAATATATTTTCTCGTTCTGATTTTTCTCCGAACTCATAATTATTCAAAAAAATGTTTGTCCTTTAAAAAATATGTATTTGAAAAAAAATCTATTTTTGAAATATATTATTGTTTTAGTAAAATGTTGACAGATTCAAAATAATGTCTGCGTACGTCTATTTATATTTAGTAATATATTTTTGAAATTTATTTTTCTATCCGAGGTGGATAAATTTTTTATGCGACGTCTATTTTTTTAGCAATTCAGAATTTTATACTTAGCCCGTACACGCTGTGGCCCAGCAAAGCCAGCCCCATTATTTGCCTGCCCATGTAGCCGCGAAAATCCATTTTCTCCCTAGGTGCGCTAGATAGTGGGCCATCGCGCAGGCCGCTAAAGTCTGGGTCGGCCTGTTTTAGTTTTCCGTCCAAATTTATTTGTATTTTTACTTTATTTCACAATTCAAAATTTTCAAAAAAGTTCAGAACTTGAATTTTTGTTAAATTTCCGATTTTTTAGTTACAATATTGTCTTCCCCTTTTTAAAAACTGTTTGGAACACTAATTTAGTTTCTCATTTCGATTTTTTTTCAAATTTATAAATATTCAAAATAAATGGGATTTAAAAACCATGTATTTTAAAAAATATTAGATTTTTGAAATATATTATTGTTTTAGTAAAATGTTCACTGGTTCAAAATAATGTCTGCATTTGAAAACATAATTCATAATTTTGTTTGAACATTCAAAACATTTTCTGTTTTCAAAAGTCGGTCACAAATAATAAAATGTTTGGGTTTTGATGAAAGTTTCATGTCTTCAGAAAATTATGTATTTTTTTTCAAATTTTGGTCATGTTTTTTGCAACATGTACGGAATATTATAAACATTGTTTGTAATTTAAAAAAACATGTTTTCAAGAATATTCGCATATTCATATTTTAAAAAAGTTAAAAAATATTTTATATCCGACGTTGCGCTTCGATTTTTGAAATATATTATTGTTTTAGTAAAATGTTCGCGGATTCAGAATAATGTCTACGTTTGAAAACATATTTGATAAATTTGTTTTGAATGTTCAAAACATGTTCCGTTTCCAAAAGTTGGTCACAAATATTTTAGCAGGTTTTGATAAAAGGTTCATGTCTGCGAAAAATGATGTTGTTTCAAATTTTGGTCTTGTTCTTTGCGAAATGTACGGAGTATTATAAACGTTGTTCGTAATTTAAAAAAAAAACATGTTTCCAAGAATATTCGGTAATTCATATTTTTAGAAAAGTTCAAAAAATGTTTTAAATCTGATGTTGCACTGTCTTCTTAATTATTCGCGCCAGCCATTCCTTAGCAGTAGGCGTTTGTTGTCGTGGCTAGTGCCACACGGTCGGGTAAGGTCATGTGTTCAATTGTTCAACACGTGATTTTTTGGATTATTACTCGTGCCTTGCAAACACAGCTTATTTCGGTGCGAGCCAGTGGGCTGGCCCAGACACAAACTGTTATGTGTCCCACACGCTATTTGACGTACCAAGCATCATATAGTAGCTCCAACGCAGCTGCCCTAAGAAAAGAAAAACATATATGTATAGATTTTGTTCCATCCATTCCGTATGTAGTTCCCCATTTTTTTGGATATCCCCCGGGTGGGCTAAACTGGACCTACCACGTATTTCTTTTTCTGTCGGACGGACGAGCAGCAAAAACCAAAGGGTGCAAGGGGATTGGACTATGAAAAAAACGGTACCAGTTAGGTGGTCGCCGCCACGCTGACCAGCCCCACCACTATCAAGATCTGGCGCGCCAAAGATGACCCATGAGAAGACCGCAGCTCCTCGCTCTGTCGCCCACCGCTGTGGAGACCGTTTTTGATGAACACATCAATTATATCTCCTGCTTCTTCTTGCAAAGAAAGTATCCCCCCGTTGCAACGCACGGGCATATGTGCTAGTAACTTATATAAGCCCGAGAGCGTACCTCATACTTTTGGTGCATCTGTTTGACCATCTCAATTTCTAAATCACGGCTGGAGTGCACTTGACTGAGATAACCAAATGGCACTTCACTATTACTCAACTGAGCATAGTGGGAGACATCGAACCTCACTTTCCGTCTTTCCATGACTTCCTGTTTGGCAGAGTTTCTCGCTAGTACAGTTGGATTCCCTGGTTCAACGAATCTGGTGCTAGTGATTAAAACATCATCGTCGTGAGTCTCTGGCGGGTTAGCTGAGCTTGACAGTTCAACAGTTGATGGATCAAGAATGGTTTCGTCAACAGGCGGCTCAGGTAAATCCGGTCGAGCATTGACAGCAGGATCATCCGGTGCTTCAGAGTGTTCCGGTACAAGGGTTGGCTGATCCGGTTCAGCGGTTTTTGGATCTTTGGTCGGTCTTGTCACCTTTGCTTTTCTGGGCTTTGCTTGACCGCTAAAGAGAATTTTGGGCAAGTCAGTATAATGATAAAGATATAAAGGTACAGAAGAAAGATAAATATCTTTACCCGGGGGCGGTCTTGAAAGCCGGCAGTTGAGTTTGTGATGAGTCGCCTGAGGAAGAATGGGAAATCTCCTGCAAGGATGGAATCAAAATTTAGTGATTAATAAAAGTAGCTCGTTGATAAATACAAGGGTTAAGGTTAAAAAGAACCTCATTTTGGCGTTTCCGAGGAGTATTCGGTAAGCCGGAGGATAAATCGTCATCTTCACCGGTTCGGGTCTGGCAGCGACTCTCATGTTGCTGTCGTTTCAAAAGAAAATGAGGATCCAAATAAGCCAAGGGGTGTGAAAACCTTACTTTCCGGGTTACCCGCCGAAGTTTCTGCTTTGGTAAAGGTTCTGAGTCGGAGGAAATAATAGTTACCTCTTCTTCGACTGCCTAGCTGGCCCCCGTGTCATCTTGGCAATAATCAGTGTCAATAAGGTTGTTAAAAAATAGGCCAAGAGAGTCAAGGGCTACCTCCGACTCAGAGGTATCTTCCAGCTTAAGTAATTCAGAGGTAGTGGGTTTCTTCTTAGACTTCTTGACGGTCTTTTTGGCGGCTCTAGTAGCAACCTTAGCCTTTTTGGCAGCCTCATGGTCATCTTTTGCCTTCCAGAAGTCAGATTTAGCCCGTGGAAGGATAACATGTTAAAGTTCATGCAATAATTAACTGCTGAGGAAAAAGAAGTCAAAAGATTTGCCTCCGGCGCCGGGTTAAGCTTGCAGAAAGGGTTCAAACCCACTAGGCTGCAGTCTTCATATTTGCTATTGACGAGTGTGGTTGCCATCTCAACGATGGCCTCTTCAGTCAAACGCAGAGAGCTATGACGTAAAGGATCAACAGTTCCTCCGGTGTATGAACACATCAAGCCGGGTCGGCGGCTTAAAGGTATGATCCGCCATGCGGCCCAGCAGCGGATTAAGTTGACTCCGGTTAAACCATTTCCTAGCAAGACTTGAACTCTTCTGATTGTGGGGACAAGTTTCTTGCGTTCGGCAGGGGTGAGTTTATCAGGAAGTTGGTACTTTGTGTCGAGACGATCAACACGATAACCCGGCATCGGATTTTCATCAGACGGTGAGATGTCTTTACAGTAGAACCATGTTTGATTCCAGTCCTTAGGATGGCTTGGCAGGACTACTTGAGGGAAGATGGCATCTCGTCTGCGTTGAATTGAAATCCCGCCAAGTTCCAAGCTGGGACCATTGGTGTATTCGTTCTGGCGGTTCAGGTAGAAGTATTCTCTGAAAAGCTCGACACTAGGTTCTTCTTGAAGGTATGCTTCACAAAAATACTGGAAGTAATAGATGTTCGATACAGAATTGGGTCCAATATCTTGCGGATGGAGCTTGAAAAAGTGCAGGACATCCCTAAAGAATTTTGAGCCGGGCGGTGAGAAGCCCCAGTTCATATGATCAGTAAAGACAATGATTTCACCATCTTTTGGTTGAGGTCTTTCTTCAGCCGGGTCAGGAGCACGATAATGCATGGCACTTTTTTCTGGTAAATATCCAACAGTGACAAAATCCTTCAAAGTGCTCTCGGTGAGTGTGGAAGGAACCCAGTTGCAAGTTGTCATCGTCTTCGGTGGCATGGTGAAAGGACAATCTAAAAGGAAATAATTTGCCAGCTCAAGTTAGTTGGTGGGATTGCAAGTTAACAATTACAGTGCATGTTTATAATGGCGGCTTAAGCGAGGGCTAATGATATATGAAGTAAAGATAAGCCGGCAGAGTAAGCCGCCATGACTAAAATATTCAAGAGTTACCGAAAGCAAAATTTGCTAAGTATTGGGATAAATAGGTTCCGCAGTTTGAGATTACAAATTTGGATCTACCGCTGTCCAGAAAAAGGAAATAAATTTATAATTTACAGAGGTGAAAGTGGAAAAGCAGAGGTGCCCTAGAGGAGATCTATCACGGTGGGGATATATTCTAGTATTAAAACAGGTGCTAAAACTACTACCGCGCAAGATTCATATGGTCTTTGGATCTAACCCATAGATCTAAACGAAGAGAAAGAAGGACGGTGACGAACGCTGATGAACACCGATAAAACCTAACAACAGATCTACGATGAAAGAAGGAAGGCTACCGCAGTTTTCTGGTCTACTCAGGGCCATGCAACGGCCGGAGTTGAGGTTGAGGATAGAGGTCGACGGCGACGAGGTCTGTGCGGGACGATGCGTTGCAAGGAGGAAGAAAGGAGAAGTAGAAGAATGGAATATGACTCTATGGTCCTATTTATAAGGAGACAGGAAAACAGGCAGGCGCGAAAGACGAGGAGGCCAAATAATGGTTATCCAGCTAATTGGACGCCTCGATTTTTGCGAAGACATGAAGATAAAGATCCGTTAAAGATGACGTCGTGGCGGGATTCCGAAATTCTTGGGGATGAGGTCATGCCGGGTCACAAGGTTTTCGCAGCAGATGTGGAAGAATCTTTCTAAGTCTTGAAGATTGACATGAACAAGTTCAAATCAACCTGGGGCCTAATGTTGGGGATATAACTATTAGGTATGACCCGCCCAGGAGGGGCCGGGTCATCCCTATAATGATCCATCTCAATGAAGCCCAAGAGCATGTGGCGGTTCATAGATAGGCTTGGTAGAGGGCCCAGACCCGAAGGCAGCTTAAGGCCCATGATTATAAACCGCCATGTATGTAAACTTGTATTGTAAGGTATATGAGAAAGGTCACCGAGCCAGATACGTTGTATAAACCGGCCGGGACTCTAAGGGCCGCAGGGCGTCAACCCGTATATATAAGGGGACGACCTAGCGGCGGCCTAGGAAAGAAAACAAGAGATCGAGAGTCGGGTCAAGCGTATTCGCTCCCTGCTCATCGAAACCCTAGCAATACCAACTACAAACTGTACTAGGCTTTTACCTTCATCGTAAGGGGCCAAACTAGTATAAACTCCTCGTGTCCTTTGTCCTGATTAACCCCTTTAATCTAACCTCATCGTGATGGCTCCACGACTAAGTCCTCACACTAGGACATTTGCCGTGACAATTCCGTGACATAGGGGATCCTCCTCCACCCAAGGGTGATCCCGTGTTTGAGCTTAAACCATTACCTGATACTCTTAAATATGCTTATCTTGATGAGAAAGAGATATATCCTGTTATTATTAGTGCTAACCTTTCAGAGCATGAAGAAAAGAAATTATTGAAAACTCTGAAGAAGCACCGTGCAGCTATTGGATATACTCTTGATGATCTTAAGGGCATTAGTCCCACTCTATGCCAGCACAAAATAAAACTGGAAAAGGATGCTAAACCGGTTGTTGATCACCAACGATGGTTAAATCCTAAGATGAAAGAAGTGGTAAGAAAAGAAATACTAAAGCTTCTGGAGGCAGGTATAATTTATCCCGTTGCTGATAGTCAGTGGGTAAGTCTTGTCCATTGTGTCCCTAAGAAGGGAGGTATTGCTGTTGTTCCTAATGATAAAGATGAATTGATTCCACAAAGAATTGTTACAGGTTATAGGATGGTAATTGATTTCTGAAATTAATTAAAGCTACTAAAAAGGATCACTACCTGTTACCTTTTACTGATCAAATGCTAGAAAGATTATCCAAACATACACATTTTTGCTTTCTAGATGGTTATTCTAGTTTCTCTCAAATACCTGTGTCAAAAGAGGATCAAGAAAAGACAACTTTTACTTGCCCTTTCGGTACCTTTGCTTATAGACGTATGCCTTTTGGTTTATGCAATGCACCTGCTACCTTTCAAAGATATATGACTACTATATTCTCTGACTTCTGTGAAAAGATTGTTGAGGTATTCATAGATGATTTTTCTGTATATGGAACTTCTTTTGATGATTTCTTAAGCAACCTTGGTCGAGTTTTGCAGAGATGTGAAGAAACTAATCTTGTCTTGAATTGGGAGAAGTGCCACTTTATGGTTAATGAAGGCATTGTCTTGGGGCAAAAAAATTCTGAAAGAGGTATTGAAGTTGATAAAGCTAAAGTTGATGCTATTGAAAAGATGTCGTGTCCTAAGGACATTAAAGGTATAAGAAGTTTTCTTGGTCATGCCGGTTTTTATAGGAGGTTCATTAAGGACTTCTCTAAAATTTCTAGGCCTCTGACTAATCTCTTACAAAAAGATGTTCCATTTGTCTTTGATGATGATTGTGTAGAAGCATTTGAAATACTTAAGAAAGCTTTGATTTCTGCACCTATTGTTCAGCCTCCTGATTGGAATTTACCATTTGAAATTATGTGTGATGCTAGTGATTATGCTGTAGGGGCTGTTCTAGGGCAAAGAGTTGATAAGAAATTAAATGTTATTCAATATGCTAGTAAAACTCTAGACATTGCTCAAAGAAATTATGCTACTACTGAAAAGGAGTTTTCAGTAGTTGTATTTGCTTGTGATAAGTTCAGACCTTATATTGTTGATTCCAAAGTAACTGTTCACACTAATCATGCTGCTATTAAATATCTTATGGAAAAGAAAGATGCTAAACCTAGACTTATTAGATGGGTTCTCTTGCTACAAGAATTTGATTTGCATATTATTGATAGAAATGGGAGCTGAGAACCCCGTTGCAGACAACTTGTCTAGGTTAGAGAATGTTCTTGATGACCCACTACCTATTGATGATAGCTTTCCTGATGAACAATTAGCTGTCATAAATGCTTCTCGTACTGCTCCATGGTATGCTGATTAGGCTAATTATATTTTTGCTAAATTTATACCACCTAGTTTCACATATCAGCAAAAGAAAAAGTTCTTCTATGATTTAAGACATTACTTTTGGGATGACCCACACCTTTATAAAGAAGGAGTAGATGGCGTTATTAGATGTTGTGTACCTGAGCATGAATAGGAACAGATCCTACGCAAGTGTCACTCCGAGGCTTATGGAGGACACCATGCTGGAGATAGAATTGCACATAAGGTACTGCAATCCGGTTTTTATTGGCCTACTCTCTTCAAAGATGCCCGTAAGTTTGTCTTGTCTTGTGATGAATGTCATAGAATTGGTAACATTAGTAGACGTCAAGAAATGCCTATGAATTATTCACTTGTTATTGAACCATTTGATGTTTGGGGTTTCGATTATATGGGACCATTTCCTTCCTCTAATGGGTATACTCATATTTTCGTTGTTGTTGATTACGTTACTAAGTGGGTAGAAGCTATTCCAACTAGTAGTGCTGATCATAACACCTCTATTAAGATGCTTAAAGAAGTTATTTTTCTAAGGTTTGGAGTCCCTAGATATTTAATGACTGATGGTGGTTCACATTTTATTCATGGTGCTTTTCGTAAAATGCTTGCTAAGTATGATGTTAATCATAGAATTGCATCTCCATATCATCCACAGTCTAGTGGTCAAGTAGAATTGAGTAATAGAGAGCTTAAATTAATTTTGCAAAAGACTGTTAATAGATCTTGAAAAAGAATTGGTCCAAGAAACTTGATGATGCATTATGGGCCTATAGAACTGCATATAAAAATCATATGGGTATGTTTCCGTATAAAATGGTTTATTGTAAAGCATGTCACTTACCTCTTGAACTAGAACATAAGGCATATTGGGCCATTAAAGAGCTCAATTATGATTTCAAACTTGCCGGTGAGAAGAGGCTTTTTGACATTAGCTCACTTGATGGATGGAGAACCCAGGCTTATGAGAATGCCAAACTGTTTAAAGAAAAGGTTAAAAGATGGCATGACAAAAGGATACAAAAACGTGAGTTTAATGTAGGCGACTATGTATTGTTATACAACTCTCGTTTAAGATTTTTTGCAGGCAAACTTCTCTCTAAATGGGAAGGTCCTTACATTATCGAGGAGGTTTATCGTTCCGGTGCCATAAAAATCAACAACTTCGAAGGCACAAATCCGAAGGTGGTAAACGGTCCAAGAATCAAACATTATATCTCTAGTAATCCCATAAATGTTGAAACTAATGTTATTGAAACCGTAATCCCGGAGGAATACATAAGGGACACTTTCCAGAACGTTTCATACTCCGAAAAGGAATAGGTATGTGGTATGGTAAGTAAACCGACTCCAAAACAGTTCTAATAGCAATTTTTCTCCGTTTTGGAATATTTAAGAAAATAGGAAAATAAGAAGCAGTCCGGGAAGGACACGAGGCGTCCACGAGGGTGGAGGGCGCGCCCCCTGCCTCGTGGGCACCTCGTGTGCTCTCCCGGCTCCGTTTTCTTGCATGATACTTCTTTTGGTCGGTAAAAATTCATTATATAATCTCCCGAAGGTTTTGACCACCGTACCACGCAAATATCCTCTGTTTTTGTTTCGAGCTATTTTCTGCCAGGGTTGTCAAGGCCAGGCATCATGTCGTCTCCCTCCTCCAACAATGAGGGCAATGATGCTTGGCTCATGAAGATAGAGCTGAAGAGAGAAGAACCCGGGGAGATCAACAAGGATGATGGGATCAAGAAGGCCATGGGAGATCAAGTTCCGGCAGTAGAAGACGAAGACATCCTTCAACCTCATCACAATCTCCTTAACCCAACGGAGATTGAAGCTTTCAAGATGATTGAGTTAGCTCGCATTCAAAACATGTATCTCACAAGTGAAAATATTTTGGTGAAGGAGCATATCCTCACACTCAAGGGCATTATCCGCAAATTGGAGGATCTTCTACGCTCGATGTGCGACTATCCATCATCACCATCATCTTCTTCACCAACCAAGAAGAACTGAGCCTCGGGTATGGGCACTCCCCTTGGCAACTGCCAAGCTTGGGGGAGTGCCCCGGTATCGTATCACCATCACTTTTATCTCTACCGTTTCTCTTAGTTGGATCCTATTGGTAATATCTTGATCTAGTAGAATAAAGTTTTAGTATGATCTAGTTTTGAGTTTTTGTTTATGATCCTTCTATGTAATCGAGTCTGTGAGCTATATATAACAAAGATTAGTGTTGAGTCAAGGGCTTGGTTATCTTGCTATGATCTTGAGGGAATAAAAAAGAAAGAATAAAAGAAATAAAGAGATCATATGGATCATATGGATCTTATGAGGGAATAAAAAAGAAAGAATAAAAATGATGCTTGGTTATCTTGCTATATATTTTGATGAGATGTATGTTGTCTTTCCTCTAGTGGTGTTATGTGAACGTAGACTACATGACACTTCACCATTGTTTGGGCCTAGAGGAAGGCATTGGGAAGTAATAAGTAGATGATGGGTTGCCAGAGTGACAGAAGCTTAAACCCTAGTTTATGAGTTGCTTCGTAAGGGGCTGATTTGGATCCATATGTTTCATGCTATGGCTAGGTTTACCTTAATACTTCTGTTGTAGTTGCGGATGCTTGCAATAGGGGTTAATCATAAGTGGGACGCTTGTCCAAGGAAGGACAATACCCAAGCACCGGTCCACCCACATATCAAATTATCAAAGTACCGAACGCGAATCATATGAACTTGATGGAAACTAGCTTGATGATAATTCCCATGTGTCCTCGGGAGCGCTTTCCTTTATATAAGAGTTTGTCCAGTCTTGTCCTTTGTTACAAAAAGGATTGGGCCATCTTGCTGCACCTTATTTACTTTTATTACTTATTACCCGTTGATGTCTACTACACAACCTTCTTCTTGTAGACGTTGTTGGGCCTCCAAGTGCAGAGGTTTGTAGGACAGTAGCAAATTTCCCTCAAGTGGATGACCTAAGGTTTATCAATCCGTAGGAGGCGTAGCATGAAGATGGTCTCTCTCAAGCAACCCTGCAACCAAATAACAAAGAGTCTCTTGTGTCCCCAACACACCCAATACAATGGTAAATTGTATAGGTGCACTAGTTCAGCGAAGAGATGGTGATACAAGTGGTATATGGATAGTAGATAAAGGTTTTTGTAATCTGAAAATATAAAAACAGCAAGGTAACTAATGATAAAAGTGAGCACAAACAATATTGCAATGATAGGAAACAAGGCCTAGGGTTCATACTTTCACTAGTGCAAGTCCTCTCAACAATAATAACATAATTGGATCACATAACTATCCCTCAACATGTAACAAAGAGTCACTCCAAAGTCACTAATAGCGGAGAACAAACGGAGAGATTATGGTAGGTTACTAAACCACCTCAAAGTTATTCTTTCCAATCAATCTGTTGGGCTATTCCTATAAGTGTCACAAACAGCCCTAGAGTTCGTACTAGAATAACACCTTAAGAAACAAATCAACCAAAACCCTAATGTCACCTAGATACTCCAATGTCACCTCAAGTATCCGTGGGTATGATTATACGATATGCATCACACAATCTCAGATTCATCTATTCAACCAACACATAGAACCTCAAAGAGTGCCCCAAAGTTCTACCGGAGAATAACGACGAAAACGTGTGCCAACCCCTATGCATAGGTTCATGGGCGGAACCCGCAAGTTGATCACCAAAACATACATCAAGTGAATCACGTGGTATCCCATTGTCACCACAGATACGCACGGCAAGACATACATCAAGTGTTCTCAAATCTTTAAAGACTCATTCCGATAAGATTACTTCAAAGGGGAAACTCAATCCATTACAAGAGAGTAGAGGGGGAGAAGAAACATAAGATCCAACTATAATAGCAAAGCTCGCGATACGTAAAGATCGTGCCAAATCAAGGACACGAGAGAGAGAGAGAGATCAAACACATAGCTACTGGTACATACCCTCAGCCTCGAGGGAGAACTACTCCCTCCTCGTCATGGAGAGCACTGGGATGATGAAGATGGCCACCGAAGAGGGATTCCCCCCTCCGACATGGTGCCGGAACGGGTCTAGATTGGCCTTTGGTGGCTAAGGAGGCTTCTGGCGGCGGAACTCCCGATCTATTGTGCTCTCCGGTCGTTTTAGGGTATATGGAGATATATAGGCGGAAGAAGTACGTCAGGGGAGCCACGAGGGGCCCACGAGGGTGGAGGGCGCGCCCAGGGGGGTGGGCACGCCCCCTGCCTCGTGGCTTCCTCGTTGCTTCCCTTACGTGGACTCCAAGTCTCCCGGGCTGCTTTCCTTCCAAAAATAAGTTCCGTGAAGTTTCAGGTCAATTGTACTCCGTTTGATTTTCCTTTTCTGCGATACTCTAAAACAAGGTAAAAACAACAATTGGCACTGGGCTCTGGGTTAATAGGTTAGTCCCAAAAATCATATAAAATAACATATAAATGCATATAAAACATCCAAGGTTGATAATATAATAGCATGGAACAATAAAAAATTATAGATACGTTGGAGACGTATCAGCATCCCCAAGCTTAATTCCTGCTCGTCCTTGAGTAGGTAAATGATAAAAACAGAATTTTTGATGTGGAATGCTACCTAACATATTCATCATGTATTTCTCTTTATTGTAGCAAGAATATTCAGATCCATAAGATTCAAGACAAAAGTTTAATATTGACATGAAAATAATAATACTTCAAGCATAGTAACTAAGCAATCATGTCTTCTCAAAATAACATGGCCAAAGAAATTTCATCCCTACAAAATCATATAGTTTATTCATGCTCCATTTTCGTCACACAAGAATGCTCTCATCATGCACAACCCCGATGACAAGCCAAGCAATTGTTTAATACTTTAGTAATCTCAAACCTATAAACTTTCACACAATATATGAGCGCGAGCCATGGACATAGCACTATGGGTGGAATAGAATGTAATGAGGGGGTTATGTGGAGAAGACAAAAAGGAGAAAGTCTCACATCGACGCGGCTAATCAATGGGCTAGGGAGATGCCCATCAATTGATGTCAATGCAAGGAGTAGGGATCGCCATGCAACGGATGCACTATAGCTATAAATGTATGAAAGCTCAACAAAAGAAACTAAGTGGGTGTGCATCCAACTTGCTTGCTCATGAAGACCTAGGGCATTTGAGGAAGCCCATTGTTGGAATATACAAGCCAAGTTCTATAATGAAAATTTCCCACTAGTATATGAAAGTGACAAAACAAGAGACTCTCTATCATGAAGATCATGGTGCTACTTTGAAGCACAAGTGTGGAAAAAGGATAGTAGCATTGTCCCTTTTATTTATTATTATTTTTTTATTTGGCCTTTCCTTTTCTTTTTCTTTTTTTATTTGGCCTTTCTCTCCCTTTTTTATTTGGCCTTTCTTTTTTTCGCCCCCTTTTTTTGGGACAATGCTCTATTAATGATGATCATCACACTTCTATTTATTTACAACTCAATGATTACAACTCGATACTAGAACAAAGTACGACTCTATATGAATGCCTTCGGCGGTGTACCAGGATGTGAAATGACTCAAGAGTGACATGTATGAAAAATTATGAATGGTGGCTTTGCCACAAATACGATGTCGACTACATGATCATGCAAAGCAATATGACAATGATGATGCGTGTCATAATAAACGGAATGGTGGAAAGTTGCATGGCAATATATCTCGGAATGGCTATGGAAATGCCATAATAGGTAGGTATGGTGGCTGTTTTGAGGAAGATATAAGGAGGTTTATGTGTGATAGAGCATATCATATCACGGGGTTTGGATGCACCGGCGAAGTTTGCACCAACTCTCAGTGTGAGAAAGGGCAATGCACGATACCGAAGAGGCTAGCAATGATGGAAGGGTGAGAGTGCGTATAATCCATGGACTCAACATTAGTCATAAAGAACTCACATACTTATTGCAAAAATCTACAAGTCATCAAAAACCTCGGCACTACGCGCATGCTCCTAGGGGGATCGACTGGTAGGAAAATACCATCGCTCGTCCCCGACCGCCACTCATAAGGAAAACAATCAAATAACACCTCATGTTTCAAATTTGTTACACAACGTTTACCATACGTGCATGCTACGGGACTTGCAAACTTCAACACAAGTATTTCTCAAATTCACAACTACTCAACTAGCACGACTTTGGTATCACTACGTCCATATCTCAAAACAATCATCAAGCATCAAACTTCTCTTAGTATTCAAAACACTCATAAGAAAGTTTTTACTAATCTTGAATACCTAGCATATTAGGATTATTTAAGCAAATTACCATGCTATTTAAGACTCTCAAAATAATCTAAGTGAAGCATGAGAGATCAATAGTTTCTATAAAACAAATCCACCACCCTGCTCTAAAAGAATATAAGTGAAGCACTAGAGCAAATGACAAACTACTCCGAAAGATATAAGTGAAGATCAATGAGTAGTCGAATAATTATGCAACTATGTGAAGACTCTCTAATATTAATAATTTCAGATCTTGGTATTTTATTCAAACAGCAAGCAAAACAAAATAAAATAAGATGACGCTCCAAGAAAAACACATATCATGTGGTGAATAAAAATATAGCTCCAAGTAAAGTTACCGATGAACGAAGACTAAAGAGGGGATGCCTTCCGGGGCATCCCCAAGCTTAGGCTTTTGGTTTTCCTTGAATATTACCTTGGGGTGCCTTGGGCATCCCCAAGATTAGGCTTTTGCCACTCCTTATTCCATAGTCCATCGAATCTTTACCCAAAACTTGAAAACTTCACAACACAAAACTTAACAGAAAACTCATAAGCTCCGTTAGCGAAAGAAAACAAAACACCACTTCAAGGTACTGTAATGAACTAATTATTTATTTATATTGGTGTTAAACCTACTGTATTAAAACTTATCTATGGTTTATAAACTATTTTACTAGCCATAGATTCATTAAAATAAGCAAACAACACACGAAAAACAGAATCTGTCAAAAAACAGAACAGTCTGTAGTAATCTGTAACTAACGCAAACTTCTGGAACTCATAAAATTCTCAAATAAATTGCTGGACTTGAGGAATTTATCTATTAATCATATGCAAAAATAATTAACTAAATAGCGCTCCCCAAATAAAAATGGCAGCAATTCTCGTGAGCGCTAAAGTTTCTGTTTTTTACAACATGATCAACAAGACTTTCCCCAGGTCTTCCCAAAGGTTCTACTTGGCACAAACACTAATTAAAAGCATAAAACCACATCTAAACAGAGGCTAGATGAATTATTTATTACTAAACAGGAGCAAAAAGCAAGGAACAAAAGTAAAGTTGGGTTGCCTCCCAACAAGCGCTATCATTTAACGCCCCTAGCTAGGCATTATGATTTCAACGATGCTCACATAAAAGATAAGAATTGTAACATAAAGAGAGCATCTTGAAGAATAGGACTAGCACATTTAAGTATAACCCTATTCCTATGCATATGGGTTATGTGAGCAAACAACTTATGGGAACAATAATCAACTTGCATAGGAAGGTAAAACAAGCATAACTTCAAAATTTTAAGCACATAGAGAGGAAACTTGATATTATTACAATTCCTACAAGAATATATTCCTCCCTCATAATAATTTTCAGTAGCATGATTAATGAATTCAACAATATAACCAGCACCTAAAGCATTCTTTTCATGATCTACAAGCATAGAAATTTTATTACTCTCCACATAAGCAAAATTCTTCTCATGAATAATAGTGGGAGCAAACTCAACAAAATAATTATCATGTGAGGCATAATCCAATTGAAAACTAAAATCTTGATGAAAAGTTTCATGGTTATCATTATTCTTTGTAGAATACAATTCATCACAATAATCATCATAGATAGCAACTTTGTTCTCATAATCAATTGGAGCCTCTTCCGAAATAGTGGATTCATCACAAAATAAAGTCATGACCACTCCAATTCCACTTTAATCAATATAATCATCATAAATAGGAGGCATGCTTTCATCATAATAAATTTGCTCATCAAAACATGGGAAAAAAATATTATCTTCATCAAACATAGCTTCCCCAAGCTTGTGGCTTTGCATATCATTAGCATCATGGATATTCAAGGAATTCGTACTAACAACATTGCAATCATGCTCATCATTCAAATATATAGTGCCAAACATTCTAATGCATTCTTCTTCTAGCACTTGAGCACAATTATCGGAATCCTTATTCTCACGATATATATTAAAAAGATAAAGCGTATGAGGCAAACTTAATTCCATTTTCTAATTTTCTTTTATAAACTAAACTAGTGATAAAACAAGAAACTAAAAGATTCGATTGCAAGATCTAAAGATATACCTTCAAGCACTCACCTCCCCGACAACGGCGCCAGAAAAGAGCTTGATGTCTACTACACAACCTTCTTCTTGTAGACGTTGTTGGGCCTCCAAGTGCAGAGGTTTGTAGGACAGTAGCAAATTTCCCTCAAGTGGATGACATAAGGTTTATCAATCCGTAGGAGGTGTAGGATGAAGATGGTCTCTCTCAAGCAACCCTACAACCAAATAACAAAGAGTCTCTTGTGTCCCCAACACACCCAATACAATTGTAAATTGTATAGGTGCACTAGTTCGGCGAAGAGATGGTGATACAAGTGGTATATGGATAGTAGATAAAGGTTTTTGTAAACTGAAAATATAAAAACAGCAAGGTAACTAATGATAAAAGTGAGCACAAACGGTATTGCAATGATAGGAAACAAGGCCTAGGGTTCATGCTTTCACTAGTGCAAGTCCTCTCAACAATAATAACATAATTGGATCACATAACTATCCCTCAATATGCAACAAAGAGTCACTCCAAAGTCACTAATAGCGGAGAACAAACGAAGAGATTATGGTAGGGTACGAAACCACCTCAAAGTTATTCTTTCCAATCAATCCATTGGGCTATTCCTATAAGTGTCCCAAACAGCCCTAGAGTTCATACTAGAATAACACCTTAGGACACAAATCAACCAAAACCCTAATGTCACCTAGATACTCCAATGTCACCTCAAGTATCCGTGGGTATGGTTATACGATATGCATCACACAATCTCAGATTCATCTATTCAACCAACACATAGAACCTCAAAGAGTTCCCCAAAGTTCTACCGGAGAATCACGACGAAAACGTGTGCCAACCCCTATGCATAGGTTCATGGGCGGAACCAGCAAGTTGATCACCAAAACATACATCAAGTGAATCACGTGGTATCCCATTGTCACCACAGATACGCACGGCAAGACATACATCAAGTGTTCTCAAATCTTTAAAGACTCAATCCGATAAGATTACTTCAAAGGGGAAACTCAATCCATTACAAGAGAGTAGAGGGGGAGAAGAAACATAAGATCCAACTATAATAGCAAAGCTCACGATACATCAAGATCGTGCCAAATCAAGAACACGAGAGAGAGAGAGAGATCAAACACATAGCTACTGGTACATACCCTCAGCCCCGAGGGAGAACTACTCCCTCCTCATCATGGAGAGCACTGGGATGATGAAGATGGCCACCGAAGAGGGATTCCCCCCTCCGACATGGTGCCGGAACGGGTCTAGATTGGCCTTCGATGGCTAAGGAGGCTTCTGGCGGTGGAACTCCCGATCTATTGTGCTCTTCGATCGTTTTAGGGTATATGGAGATATATAGGCGGAAGAAGTACGTCAGGGGAGCCACGAGGGGCCCATGAGGGTGGAGGGCGCGCCCATGGGGGTGGGCGCACCCCCTGCCTCGTGGCTTCCTCGTTGCTTCCCTTATGTGGACTCCAAGTCTCCCGGGTTGCTTTCCTTCCTAAAATAAGTTCCGTGAAGTTTCAGGTCAATTGGACTCCGTTTGATTTTCCTTCTCTACGATACTCTAAAACAAGGTAAAAACAGAAACTGGCACTGGGCTCTGGGTTAATAGGTTAGTCCCAAAAATCATATAAAATAGCATATAAATGCATATAAAATATCCAAGGTTGATAATATAATAGCATGGAACAATCAAAAATTATAGATACATTGGAGACGTATCACCCGTTAGCAATTACCTTATCACAAAACTATCTGCTACCGATAATTTCAGTGCTTGCAGAAAATGCCTTGCTGAAAACCGCTTATCATTTCCTTCTGCTCCTCATTGGGTTCGACTCTCTTACTTATCGACAATGCTACGATAGATCCCCTACACTTGTGGGTCATCACCCTGCGCTCCATATCCAGACATGGTTGGATCATTTGCTGGGGACGGAAAGGGTTGAAGCTTGGGCGCTGGAGCTCGAGAGAAGATGGGCTGAGGAGGAAGAAGGCGTGGGGTAAAAAGGTGGATCCTTGTCTCCTTATAAAGGCAGTGAATATCAAGCGTCCCCCCACGAGCCTTAAAACTCGCCTACTCCCCAGGAGTCATGCGAGTGGCACAGTTGGATTACCCAAGTCCATATTGATGAGAATCCCGCAATAAGGGGACACAATCTCTGCTTTGACAAGACGTGTCAATGAATACCGCATCTTGAAACGCGAAACGGGAGGATGGAAAACAGTTCGAAATAATAATAAGGCCAGAACACAATACCTCACCGAAAAATATGTCAGAAGACATACCCTATTTTTGTTTAAAGTGTTTTGCCCTCGTGGCCCAGGGTTGTAACTATTGTACAGAGCCGGATATAGTTCTTTTGATCAACTACTTTTGAGTATTCGGAGGAGAAACTCTCCTTGCAATGCCAAAGACAATCTGCGCGCCAGACACATCGTCATTGAAGCCTGGTTCAGGGGCTACTGAGGGAGTCCTGGATTAGGGGGTCCCCGGGCATCCGGGCTGTGTGACGTGGGCCGGACTGGTGGGCCATGAAGATACAAGATAGAAGGCTTCCCCCCGTGTCCGGGTGTGACTCTCCTTGGCGTGGAAGGCAAGCTTGGTGTTCGGATATGAATATTCCTTTCTCTGTAAACCGACTCTGTATAAACCCTAGCCCCCTCCGATATCTATATAAACCGGAGGGTTTAGTCCGTAGAGGCAGTCATAATCATATAGGCTAGACATCTAGGGTTTAGCCATTACGATCTCGTGGTAGATCGACTCTTGTAACCCCTATACTCATCAAAGTCAATCAAGCAGGACGTAGGGTTTTACCTCCATCAAGAGGGCCCGAACCTGGGTAAACATCGTGTCCCCGGCCTCCTGTTACCTTCGACCTTAGACACACAGTTCTGGACCCCTACCTGAGATCTTCCGGTTTTGACACCGACAGTCGCCCGGTAGCCATGGCCCGACGGAAGGTAACAACATACGCCATACTCCCGCCGGAGCGGTGCTTTAATCTGGAAATATTAGTGGTCCTGCATGCATCTTTTTGTGCTAGCACTCCTATATAAGGGTTGATCGGTTGCTTCCCACGGACGTGCGCGCGCGGTGGAAGAGGAAGGAGAAGGGAAGCGGGCTGTGGAGTAACGTTTTTACCACAATTTCTTAGGAAACTGAGTGCAATAATTGAGTAGTTTTGCAAACTACCAGTACTACACCTGACACGGTTCAAAACCAATACCACCACCACGCCCACGTCTGACCGCCCTGGCCGACCAAACCCCCCTCCCTTGCCGGCGCATGCTTCCCGTGTGAAATGGTCAACGTCGCCCTGGAGCGTTAGTGTCTCATTAATGCCCGACTAGAGCAGAGGTGACCTCTCACTGGTGCCAACTTTGAAGCAGCGCGATGGCCGTGAGAGCGCCGCTTCTCGGTGCACGCGACTGCTCCACGTCTAGGCTGGCCATAGTTTGGATGAGTCTCCATCATGGGGAGCCACACTAACTGCGATGATATGGACTCCCGTTGCCCACAGTTATGGATCGTTCCATCTATGAAGAACACGTGGGACTGGAATGGGACTAGAACTACGAGACGGACATGTATCCAGGAGTGGACGTACGAACCTGAGTAATGTAGCACAGTAAGTGAAGTAGGAAGGCACAAATAGTATGAACATGCATGGTATATAGGCATTTGTCTCTTACTACCACTAAATGTTGTATGTGCAATGCACGGTGATGTTATGGAGTACATGCCTAAGTACTCTACTACTACTATATTAATTGGAGGCACATATTAGGTTTTATATTTGTTTACGTGTATGCCCCAAGACCTTCCAACTAGACGTGTCTTTCTTTCCGGGTCGCACTTTGTATCGTTCATACCACTAGTACTACTATGTGTGGTCTCTGACCCAGAAATGGAAGAAGTGGAGACGCTCTACCACACGGATCATGTCCCACTCCTTTCGCTGAAGTGTGGGGCATCCAACATGTGCAGTGTTTGGCACTCCTTCGTTCGTAAGAGTTGAAATTGTAGCATTCATCAGAAATAAAAAATAAATATAAATCAGCAGTGATACTATACCACGTGGTTTCCTTGCTCCTCGATATCGGAAAAAATACTTCCGTTCGCCGACATGTGGGACATCGACCATCCTGGTCCACTTGCCATGCAGGCAGAACTCCAAGGGAGAGTCACCCCGGTCGTCGCGCCACAGTAATAATGACTAATGAGCTGTCAAATCACAGGCCCAACCTTTCCCACTGTGAAGTTGCTCGGACGAAGGAACCATCATGACTTCATTGAATTCCGCTTCTTCAAGAAAACTATTGTACTAGCAGTACTACTAGCTTCAGTAGTTACTCCAGCAGAGGCCTCCTTTGGTTGATAGGATAGGAATTTTATAGGAATATGAAAATCATAGGAAGTAAGATGACATGCATCTCAATTCCTATAGAGAAAGAGATGCCATTTGATGCATAGGATAGGATTTTGTCCATTGAGTCTAGGCTAATGTTCTGGTAATTTGGTCTTAAAACTACAGTAGTTAGTACTGGTACATGCTCGTAATTAATTAAAAAACGTACGGGAAACACAGACAGACACATACACTAACTACTAGTACTACTACTTCTCACATGCTGGACAGACGCCGCCGTTCTCCTTCCCGGCTTTGTCGGCGACACCCCACCGTGCTTGGATCTCCGCCGACCTCTCCGCAGCAGCGCGTGCGTCCTCTTCTTTCTGGCGGCGGCGGGCCTCTCTTTTCTTGAGTGCTTTCTGACTTTTCTGCTCCCTCTGTGTGGCTTTGGTCGCCTCTTGCTCTACCGCCCATTCGGCCTTGGCAACTTCAAATTCTGCACACGTAGGTGTGAGGTCACAAGCGGCGATGAACTCGGCACGGCGCGATGCCATCACTTCCCTACCATTTTGTGTGCGGTCATGGGCGGCGAGGAACTCAACGCGGCGGGATGCCATTGCTTCCTTAACGGTTAGTGTGTGGTGCGGTGGCATGAACGACGCTTGGTGAGAGCTCTGGGGTGGAGTGGCCGGACAACCGTATGGTGCATTGGTTTGTCAAGAGCTCAAGGACATAAGACAAAGGAAATCTGGATTTCCCTTCAATCCTGGTCATTTATTATTAAGTAAAACACATTGGCGGTCATCGAACTTGTCTTGATAGCTCACTCTGATCATTGTATACGAGATATGGTGATTATACGGTCACTAGCTCAGCGTATAGCTCCATATTTGTCTGGTTGACCAGTCAAACAGTCCGCATGCGCCTCATCAACTCATGTTCTTTATCTATCTATCTATGCGGGCCTACCTGTCAGTGGAGAAAGAAATAAAAACCAAAATTATGCGTATCTGAGGAATCAAACCACGGACTCGTCATTGCAATGCACACTCGTCAGCCAAATGAAAATGAAATACATTGCGTTAAATGCACAAACCAATTTTTTTATATTATACATGATGCACACATATTAGCGCACATGGTCCATAGAGGCAAGTAGCATGTGCGTGTGCATACACTCATGCTCACGCCGTCAAACCATGCTAATGCATGCACGTCGCCCTCTCAATCAAAGTCCTGCTCATGGCGCAACGCAAACGGCGAGCTCATCACCTGCGTGCCCCGGCGGTGCCTGACATTACTGTTTAGATGTTTGCTGGAGGCCTCCGCGAACACCGAGCATGTATTCACCTGGCTCAACACCAACGGTCATACTCATGACTCGGCACCTTGCTCATGTATATCATCCATCACAACGACAATCTATAAAACAGCTTAACTAGAGAGGGTACTATGGTACATATATATGTATCGTGAGTGACCGATCATAGTGCCACTTCACACGAGTGTGTGTCTGATTGATTCATCCATTATTCGTAAGTTATGCATGGTTGTGTGGTGTCTGATGGTGCTCGTCGAAGGCTAGCTGGCGACAAGAGCGGTTGCATGGACGCCTGGTTGTCAATACGTGCCGCATACGCTTCAAAGGCTCGTTATCCATGAGTTCACATTTTACCACCACGCCAGCATCTGACCGCCTTGGGCTACCGAAACCCCTTCCATCGCTAGCGTGCGCTTCCCGCCTGAAACGGTCACCGTCTCTCCAGAAAGTCAATGCCGCATTCACAGGACTTAACTACAGGTGCAGTTGGTGTGTCACTGACATGCGAGCCAGATGACTGTTGGGCCCACATGTCAGTGACCCAACTGTACCTGCAGTTAGGTCACTGCAGCAGCGTCCGCATTCACGCTCGACGCGACCTCTCACTGGCGCCGGCATTGCAGCAGCGCGACGGCCGAGAGAGCACCACCCGTGCGGCATCCCGGTGCAAGCGACTGCTCCGCGTTAACAATACCACGGCCATCCTTCCGTCCGCCACCCACATTAATGACATGTGGCTGCCGACGAACCTACTCTGGTGCCAACCGTGCATCCATCTACCGCGGCTCATTGCCATTCGCCCGCTATATTAACTTGAGCCCCAGCTCTGAGCCATAGCCAAAGACCCACACTCATTCTCCCCTGGTCCCTTCCTTCTTTCGGCACCACTCCAACCATGGCCTCCTGGCGCTCCAAAGCTCTCTTGGACGTACTGTCGCAGGAGCAGACGAAGGACATCGGCAGCTCTGCTCCGGGCGCACCCCAAAGATCTCTTGCACGTACTGTCGCAGGAGCAAGTGAAGGACATCGGCAGCTCTGCTCCGGGTGCGCCCCAAAGCTCTCTTGGACGTACTATCGCAGGAGCGGACAAAGGAGATCGCCGACTCCCCCCTGATACGTCTCCAACGTATCTATAATTTATGAAGTATTCATGCTATTATATTATCTGTTTTGGATGTTTATGGGCTTTATTAGACACTTTTATATTATTTTTGGGACTAACCTATTAACCCAGAGCCCAGTGCTAGTTTTTGTTTTTTCCTTGTTTTAGAGTATCATAGAAAAGGAAAATCAAACAAAGTCCAATTGACCTGAAACTTCACGGAACTTATTTTTGGACCAGAAGAAGCCCACAGAGTATCGGATATGGACCAGGAGAGTCCCGGGCTGCCCACGAGGGTGGGGGGCGTGCCCACCCCCCTGGGCGCGCCCCTGCCTCGTGGAAATCCCGGAGGTCCACCGATGCACTTCTTCCTCCCATATATACCCATATACCCTAAAAACTACGGGGAGCAGAATAGATCGGGAGTTCCGTCGCTAGAAGCCTCCGTAGCCACCGAAAACCAATATAGACCCATTCCGGCACCCTGCCAGAGGGGGCAATCCTTCTCCGGTGGCCATCTTCATCATCCCGGTGCCATCCATGACGAGGAGGGAGTAGTTCTCCCTTGGGGCTGAGGGTATGTACCAGTAGCTATGTGTTTGATCTCTCTCTCTCTCTCTCTCTCTCTCGTGTTCTTGAGGTGATACGATCTTGATGTATCCTGAGCTTTGCTATTATAGTTGGATCTTATGATGTTTCTCCCCCTCTACTATCTTGTAATGGATTGAGTTTTCCCTTTGAAGTTATCTTATCGGATTGAGTCTTTAAGGATTTGAGAACAATTGATGTATGTCTTGCGTGGGATACCTGTGGTGACAATGGGGTATTCTATGATCCACTTGATGTATGTTTTGGTGATCAACTTGCGGGTTCCGTGACCTTGGGAATCTATACATAGGGGTTGGCACACGTTTTCGTCTTGACTCTCCGGTAGAAACTTTGGGGCACTCTTTGAGGTTCTATGTGTTGGTTGAATAGATGAATCTGAGATTGTGTGATGCATATCGTATAATCATACCCACGGATACTTGAGGTGACATTGGAGTATCTAGGTGACATTAGTGTTTTGGTTGAGTTGTGTCTTAAGGTGTTATTCTAGTATGAACTCTAGGGCTGTTTGTGACACTTATAGGAATAGCCCAATGGATTGATTGGAAAGAATAACTTTGAGGTGGTTTCATACCCTACCATAATCTCTTTGTTTGTTCTCCGCTATTAATGACTTTGGAGTGACTCTTTGTTGCATGTTGAGGGATAGTTATGTGATCCAATTATGTTATTATTGTTGAGAGAACTTGCACTAGTTAAAGTATGAACCCTAGGCCTTGTTTCCTAGCATTGCAATACCGTTTGTGCTCACTTTTATCATTAGTTACCTTGCTGTTTTTATATTTTCAGATTACCAAAACCTTTATCTACCATCCATATACCACTTGTATCACCATCTCTTCGCAGAACTAGTGCACCCATACAATTTACCATTGTATTGGGTGTGTTGGGGACACAAGAGACTCTTTGTTATTTGGTTGCAGGGTTGCTTGAGAGAGACCATCTTCATCCTACGCCCCCTATGGATTGTTAAACCTTAGGTCATCCACTTGAGGGAAATTTGCTACTGTCCTATAAACCTCTGCACTTGGAGGCCCAACAACGTCTACAAGAAGAAGGTTGTGCAGTAGACATCAATCTCTTTTCTTCCGCCGTTGCCGGGGGGGGGGGGGGTTAGCGCTTGAGGGTATGTCTTTAGATCTTTCAATCGAATCTTTTTGTTTCTTGTTTTAGCACTAGTTTAGTTTATAAAAGAAAACTACAAAAAATATGGAATTGAGTTTGCCTCATACGCTTCATCTTTTTAATATCTTTCGTGAGTATGATGGAAAGGAAAATTGTGCCAAAGTGTTAGAAGAAGAATGTATTAAAATGTTTGGAACTAAATATTTGAATGATGAGCATGATTGCAATGTTGTTAGTATGAATTCCTTGAATATCTATGAAGCTTGGGGAAGCTATGTTTGATGAAGATGATATTTTTTTGTCCCCCAAGTTTTAATGAGCAAATTTATTATGATGAAATCATGCCTCCTATTTATGATGATTATATTGATGAAAGTGGATTTGGAGAGGTCATGACTTTATTTTGTGATGAATCCACTATTCCAGAAGAGGTTCCAATTGATTATGAGAACAAAGTTGCTATCTATGATGATTATTGTGATGACTTGTATGCTATATAGAATAATGATATCCATGAAACTTTTCATCATGATTTTAGTTTTCAATTGGATTATGCCTCACATGATAATTATTTTGTTGAGTTTGCTCTCACTACTATTCATGAGAAGAATTTTGCTTGTGTGGAGAGTAATAAAATTTCTATGCTTGTAGATCATGAAAAGAATGCTTTAGGTGCTGGTTATATTTTTGAATTAATTCATGATGCTACTGAAAATTATTATGAGGGAGGAATATATGCTTGTAGGAATTGCAATAATATCAAGTTTCCTCTCTATGTGCTTAAAATTTTGAAGTTATGCTTGTTTTACCTTCCTATGAAAGTTGATTCTTGTTTCCATAAGTTGTTTGCTCACAAAATCCCTATGCATAGGAAGTGGGTTAGACTTTAATGTGCTAGTAATATTCTTCATGATGCTCTCTTATGTTTCAATTCTTATCCTTTATGTGAGCATCATTGAAATCATCATGCCTAGCTAGGGGCGTTAAACGATAGCGCTTATTGGGAGGCAACCTAATTTTATTTTTGTTCCTTGCTTTTTACTCCTGTTTAGCAATAAATAATTTATCTAGCCTCTGTTATTATTTAGTTTTTATGTTTTAATTAGTGTTTGTGCCAAGTAGAACCGTTGGGAAGACTTGGGGAAAGTCTTGTTGATCATGCTGTAAAAAACAGAAACTTTAGCGCTCACGAGAATTGCTGCCATTGTTTATTGCAGAGTTATACTTAGTTAATTATTTTTGAAGATGATTAATAGATAAATTCCTCACGTCCAGCAATTTATTTTAGAATTTTTGGGGTTCTAGAAGTTTGTATTAGTTACAGATTACTACAGACTATTCTGTTTTTGACAGATTCTGTTTTTCATGTGTTGTTTACTTATTTTGATGAATCTATGGCTAGTAAAAGAGTTTATAAACCATAGATAAGTTGGAATACAGTAGGTTTAACACCAATATAAATAAATAATGAGTTCATTACAGTACCTTGAAGTGGTGTTTTGTTTTCTTTCGCTAACGGAGCTTACGAGTTTTCTGTTAAGTTTTGTGTTGTGAAGTTTTCAAGTTTTGGGTAAAGATTCGGTGGACTATGGAATAAGGAGTGGTTAGAGCCTAATCTTGGGGATGCCCAAGGAAATCCAAGGTAATATTCAAGGACAACCAAGATACTAAGCTTGGGGATGCCCCGGAAGGCATCCCCTCCTTCGTCTTCGTTCATCAGTAACTTTACTTGGAGCTATATTTTTATTCACCACATGATATGTATTTTGCTTGGAGCGTCAATTTATTTTGTTAGGATTTGCTTGCTGTTATTTAGAACAATGTTTTGCATCTTTTATTGGCATTGATAGCCTTTACTATGCCTATTTTACAAGTCTTCATGTTGCTGTTTGAAAACAGAAAGTTTACCGCTGTTGCAATAATTCCCTAGAAAAGTCAGAATGTGATAAAATATTGAAACCTTTTGCATATTAAGCTCTGATAAATTTACTACAGTGGGAATTTTCTTTCATAATTTTTGGAGTTAGGGAAGTATGGATCTTGCTGCACTCTTTACAGATTGTCCTGTTTAGGCAGATTGCTGTTATGTTTGCATTGTTTGCATATGTTTGCTTCTTTAATGATTCTATTTGAGGATAGGACTATTAAATATGCAGAGGTATTTAGTATGCAATGTTGAATAATAATTTTAGTGATTTGCTACAGTGGAGTATGATAAGGTTTTTGCATTGGTTTATACTAACTTATTCACGAGTCCTTTTGAGTTTTGTGCGGATGAAGCTTTTGAGATTTAGGGAGACCGTGATATGAGAGGAATTAAGGAGACACAAAGTCTCAAGCTTGGGGATGCCCAAGGCATCCCAAGATAATATTTCAAGAAGTCTCAAGCGTCTAAGCTTGGGGATGCCCCGGTTGGCATCCCACCTTTCTTCTTCAGCAACTATCGGTTAGTTTCGGTTGATCCTAAGTTTTTGCTTCTTCACATGATGTTTGCCATTCTTAGAATGTCATTTTATTTTGATTTGCTTGCTGTTTGAATAAAATATCAAGATCTGAAATTATTAAATGTTAGAGAGTCTTCATATAGTTGCGTAATTATTCAACTACTCATTGATCTTCGCTTATATCTTTTTGGAGTAGTTTGTCATTTACTCGTGTGCTTCACTTATATCCTATGAGTAAATAGTTGAATGAGCGAATATCATAAATTGGAAATTATATATGTTTCATATGCTTATCCCATGGGGAGTAATGACTTTACATATAAGAAGTAGAGGTGGTAAATTTATTGAAGGTTAGCAAACATTGTATTGGTCACTTGAACAATTCATGAAAGAATATTGAAGGAAGAGAGATTTCACATATAAATATACTATCTTGGACATCTTTTGTAACTGTGAGCACTCATTAAAATATGACATGCTAAAAGGTTGATGTTGGACAAGGAAGACAACATAATGGGTTGTGTTTTCTTATATTCGAAATAAAGTATATTGTCATGGATCGCCCAACATGTTGAGCTTGCCTTTCCCCCTCATGCTAGACAAATTCTTCGCACCAAGTAGAGATACTACTTGTGCTTCCAAACATCCCTTAAACCAGTATTGCCATGAGAGTCCACTATACCTACCTATGGATTGAGTAAGATCCTTCAAGTAAGTTTTCATCGGTGCATGCAATAAAAATTGCTCTCTAAATATGTATGATCTTTTAGTGTGGAGAAAATAAGCTTTATACGATCTTGTGATATGGAAGCAATAAAAGCGACGGACTGCATAATAAAGGTCCCTATCACAAGTGGCAATATAAAGTGACGTTCCCTCGCATTAAGATTTTGTGCATCCAACTATAAAAGCGCATGGCAACCTCTGCTTCCCTCTGCGAAGGGCCTATCTTTTCTTTTACCTTATGCAAGAGTCATGGTGATCTTCACCTTTCCTTTTACATTTTATCCTTTGGCAAGCACATTGTGTTGGAAATATTCTGGTATGTATATATCCAATTGGATGTAAGGCATCATGAACTATTATTGTTGACATTACCCTTGAGGTAAAAGGTTGGGAGGCGAATCTATAAGCCCCTATCTTTCTCTGTGTCTGATTAAAACTTTGAACCCATGAATATCGCGTGAGTGTTAGCAATTGTGAAAGACTACATGATAGTTGAGTATGTGGGGTTTGCTAAATCAAAGATCTGACATAGACTCTTCCTGAAAATAAGATGAATTGTAATTGTTTGATGTCTGATAACACGGTTTGTTAGTTTTCAAGAAAGTTTATGATCTATACTTTAACATGTGAATAGTTTGTTACTTGATCATGAGAAGCTTTATGAGATGAGCTATTGTTATGATATATAATGATGCTAGAAAAGGTGATTGAAATTATCATTGATCAAACTTGTGCACCTGCTAGCATTCACACTTCATAAATTATTTCTTTTATCATTTACCTACTCGAGGACGAGCAGGAATTAAGCTTGGGGATGCTGATACGTCTCCAGCGTATCTATAATTTATGAAGTATTCATGCTATTATATTATCTGTTTTGGATGTTTATGGGCTTTATTAGACACTTTTATATTATTTTTGGGACTAACCTATTGACCCAGTGCCCAGTGCCAGTTTCTGTTTTTTCCTTGTTTTAGAGTATCACAGAAAAGGAAAATCAAACGGAGTCCAATTGACTTGAAACTTCACGGAACTTATTATTGGACCAGAAGAAGCCCATGAAATATCGGAGATGGACCAGGAGAGTCCCGGGCTGCCCACAAGGGTGGGGGGCGCGCCCACCCCCCCTGGGCGCGCCCCCTGCCTCGTGGACAGCCCAAATGTCCACCGACGTACTTCTTCCTCCCATAGATACCCATATACCCTAAAAACTTCGGGGAGCAGAATAGAACGGGAGTTCCGTCGCCAGAAGCCTCCGTAGCCACCGAAAACCAATCTAGTCCCGTTCCGGCACCCTGCCGGAGGGGCAATCCTTCTCCGGT
This sequence comes from Triticum urartu, assembly GCF_056163025.1. Taxonomy (NCBI): domain Eukaryota; kingdom Viridiplantae; phylum Streptophyta; class Magnoliopsida; order Poales; family Poaceae; genus Triticum; species Triticum urartu. The sequence continues at coordinate 28,324,951 of NC_141877.1, forward strand.
GGCCATCTTCATCATCCTGGTGCTCTCCATGACGAGGAGGGAGTAGTTCTCCCTCGGGGCTGAGGGTATGTACCAGTAGCTATGTGTTTGATCTCTCTCTCTCTCTCTCTCTCTCGTGTTCTTGAGGTGATACGATCTTGATGTATCGCGAGCTTTGCTATTATAGTTGGATCTTATGATGTTTCTCCCCCTCTACTCTCTTGTAATGGATTGAGTTTTCCCTTTGAAGTTATCTTATCGGATTGATTCTTTAAGGATTTGAGAACACTTGATGCATGTCTTGCGTGGGATACCTGTGGTGACAATGGGGTATTCTATGATCCACTTGATGTATGTTTTGGTGATCAACTTGTGGGTTCCGTGACCTTGGGAATCTATGCATAGGGGTTGGCACACGTTTTCGTCTTGACTCTCCGGTAGAAACTTTGGGGCACTCTTTGAGGTTCTATGTGTTGATTGAATAGATGAATCTGAGAGTGTGTGTGATGCATATCGTATAATCATACCCACGGATACTTGAGGTGACATTGGAGTATCTAGGTGAAATTAGGGTTTTGGTTGATTTGTGTCTTAAGGTGTTATCCTAGTACGAACTCTAGGGCTGTTTGTGACACTTATAGGAATAGCCCAACGAATTGATTGGAAAGAATAACTTTGAGGTGGTTTCGTACCCTACCATAATCTCTTTGTTTGTTCTCCGCTATTAGTGACTTTGGAGTGACTCTTTGTTACATGTTGAGGGATAGTTATGTGATCCAATTATGTTATTATTGTTGAGAGAACTTGCACTAGTGAAAGTATGAACCCTAGGCCTTGTTTCCTAGCATTGCAATACCGTTTGTGCTCACTATTATCATTAGTTACCTTGCTGTTTTTATATTTTCAGATTACAAAAACCTTTATCTACCATCCATATACCACTTGTATCACCATCTCTTCGCCGAACTAGTGCACCTATACAATTTACCATTGTATTGGGTGTGGTGGGGACACAAGAGCCTCTTTGTTCTTTGGTTGCAGCGTTGCTTGAGAGAGACCATCTTCATCCTACGCCTCCTACAGATTGATAAACCTTAGGTCATCCACTTGAGGGAAATTTGCTACTGTCCTACAAACCTCTGCACTTGGAGGCCCAACAACGTCTACAAGAAGAAGGTTGTGTAGTAGACATCACCCCCCCCGGCCGCCCTCCGCCGCCACGACCACGAAGCCGGCGCGCATGCGCGGGCGCATGTGACAGCGAGGAAGAGTAGTACATGGTAGGTCACCGCCGCTCTGGTCCCAGGAAGGCCACTGCTCTTGCACTTAGTCGACGCCAAGCTTGGTGGGATAAACATCAACGACCAATTAGCCGTTTGACGGCGACGTGGAGGCGGAAATCTTCAGAACCTTGTGCTCCGGAGGAGGAGGTTATCGAGGCGGATGAGGAGGAGGAAAAGGCAATGGCCGGCTTTCTCAGGGTTCATGGCCGGACATGGTGGTCGGGCACCGGTGATCGTTTAGATTAGGTTTACAGTAGGTTTTAGTACGGTTTGTGCGAAATTGTAATGAATTTCGTCCAGTTTATAGGAAAAGTTTTCCAAATGTAATGAATTTCATCCGATTAATTTGAAATTTGCTTTGTTTGCATGAATTCCGTCTGGTTAGTTCATGTAGTTGTTGAAAGGTATGCAGGCAGCATTGGATGGCATCCTCTGGCATCAGTGTCCTTGAACAGATGCCGGTGTAAATTTGTGGGCCAGCGCTGGAGATGCCCTAACTATCATGCTATAGTCGCTAACAGTGCTCCATTATTTCACAAGGAACAGTTATCCCTCGATGAAAATCAGATCCGCCATGTTTCGCATTCCTCCCACGTAAGAGTGTAGACTCTTGCTTACATAAAAATCGAGCAAGTGGACGACACTGTAGCACGTCATATCACTCAAACTAGCTTGCCTAACGCGCGGGAAAGCCCCGTCCTCGTCATTTTGTTCTGGATTTCTATCGATGGATCGCACGAAAATGTTATGCTTTACAAGTTCAAAAAGAAAAGGCGGCACACTTATGACTCGTACGCGTCGCGTTCGCGTTGCACCCCTGACAGTCCGGCTCGCATGCCGCTCACTAGAGAGGACACACGTTGTATTGCATTTTCACTGACATGTGGGACTGCAATTGAATAAACCATCGATAGCCGAAATCCAATTGCCCGGCAGGCGTCGGCTGAGAAGAGAGAGACGGGGGAGGGAGAAGAGATCGCCCGCCCGCCGCACATGGACTCCAAGAAATATATGGTGATAATGTGAGGTGGGCCATGCGGGAGTCCAGACAGCTTCCAAGCCCGCTTCTGACCACCTTGGCCCACCAGAAAACCCCTCCCCCCTCCCACGCGCGCTCCCCCTCAGACACCAGCTGCCCGCATTCATAGAAAGTAGTACTAGTAAAATACTGGGCTATAAGCCCGCTTATGTGGAGGGGAGAGAGGCATTGACAAAGTCAAGGAGCGGGCTCTGCAAGAGCCCGTCTCTACACGTGCTCCTAGGTATAAAAAACTAATTCTAAAAAATAGAGGCATAAAAAACAATTGTGTCTAAAAAGAAAGGTAAAAACATTTGAGAGGAAATAGATAGAGAGAAAGTGAGAAAAAGTTGTAAAATTATAGCCAACCTTTTAGTCAACACTATGGTAGTATTACATGAGGAAGCAGGGAGTGATGCACATGCCAAGTTCACTGGGATGCCGTGTTTCACACTCCTCCGTTGTAACAGTGGAAACTGTCGGATTACGGGTTCCGGCAAATCCTTGAGGTTCCAACACTCAGGTGCGCACGAAGATCTCTATCCCCCTAGCTCACACTCTCGCAACGATCCCAAAGCCTAGCTTGCTGAACCCGAGGAACAAGGGACACAAGAGTTTATACTGGATTGGGCCACCTTTGCGGTGTAATAACCTACTCCAGTGTGGTGTGGTGGATTGCCTTGTAGGCTGGGGATGAACAAGTACAAGGGAAGCACAGCCTCCTAAGGAGAGGTGTTCTTGAGCTCGATGAGCTTGTGTGGTTTGGGATGATCTGAATCCTCTCTCCTGCTATGGTGGTGGCTAGCCCTATTTATAGAGGATCGGGTCCTCTCCCCAAATATTAGGCGGGAAGGGATCGCACAATGGCCAATTTGATGGGGGACAGTGAGTGCAAGTTATCCTGACAAAAGGTGGTCTCCGCATGCCAAAGGCTCTGGTGGTGATGCCGTCGTGGGCTCCGTGGTGACCTCCATCTTGCCATCCTGCTGGTCTTGGTCTCGTTGCACCGATATGGAAAGCTTTGCCTGACGTCTTGGGACTCCTCACCTGCGCCTGCCTCTTTAGCACCAAAGAGGAAACTGGCACTCTGTGCCCGCTAGATCCCGCCTGGCCTCAGTCGTCCTGGCTCACGTCATGGAAACCTCACGAGGTATCCCTTGCCTTGATCTCTTCGCTCCTCGCGAGCCAGCCTAGTGAGGCTGCCCCTAAGGAGGTCTTGTGTCGTCCGCCTCACGAGGCTTGGCCCCTCGCGAGAGTCTTGAGCGTTGGTTGATGAAGATGGGCCGTACCAGGCCGCTGGTGGAGACACACCCTGGGCCGCAGGCAGGAAAGTCTGGGTACCCCCGTTCCCAGGACACATACAGTAGCCCCGGGCCCAAGGCATGCTCGCGCTTGGCTTCGCGGCGAAGCCAAGGGTCAAGTGCGGAGCGCCACAGGCCCTAACAGCCTGCGGCCTTGACTGACGCGTGGCGATTGATGGGACATGAGCGTCTCTGCTTCCCCACGCTGCCTCGGCAACTGCCCGACTTGACGAGTCCCCGTTGCATGCAAAAAAGGTCATTATTACCTTAGATCATGGAGGCCGGCGGTTGGCCTCATCCTTGCTATAAATGGGAAGGGGGCGGAGCCCCTGTCATCCATCTCTTCCTCCATTCCTCCTGCTTCTCCTTCTTCCTCCTTGCCGCGACACCCATGGCTCCAGTGAAGAGATTCTTGGCAGCCGAGAAGGGGAAAGCTCGCTAGGAGCATGCCGCGACCCCCGCTACGGTCCCTCATGGGCGTAGGCGGACTCCTTCGGGGTCCAGCGCCGTCCTTGGCGGCCAGGATAGTGCTCCTTCACACGGAGGGAGCCGCCTTGGTCGGGGCAGCCCCGTCGATGAGGGGAGGCGTGCCTTGGTCGCTCGGCCTCCCCGGCCACGCTTCCACTCAGCAGAGATGCTGCCGGAGTTTGTCATGTGGTCGACGAACCCGGACGGCACTTGGCTTCAACTTCCCCGCTCCTTCGTCGACGAACTGCCGGCCCCAGGTCCCGGCGGCCTCTAGCTGCAGGCTAACGGCTACTGCAGCAAGGCTTCGTGGGTCGTAGTGGAGGTCTCCTCTGCGGGCCACATAGCCCTGGCCCGTGGCTGGCAGACGTTCACCCACGCGCGTGGTCTGGGCACGCGGTGCACCCACCACTTCAAGTACGACAATGCAGCGACCCTCTTCATGAGGGTGTTCAGGGAAGATGGTCGCCGCGCCGGATGCTGTCCTGAAGACGACGACGATGGTGGCGAGGTGCTTGGCCTTGGCGATGGTCGTGACGAGCACGAGGGGGCCTTGCCCTCGGCAGCGACCGCGGCTGACCCAGCTATGGCAGCTCCTCCTCCGGCGAAAGCTCCAGCAGTGGTGGCTACGACTAGCCGCCATGCCGCCGGGCCCGCTTCGAGGATGGTGGCGGGTCATCCCATCGTCGCGCCCTGGTGAAGCGTGAGGAGGGCTCTGGCTGAGTCTGGGTGCCAACTCTCGTGAGCAGCCACGTCTCAGGAGCTGCTTTTGCTTGTCCTCTCTTTCCCTTTCTCCTGCATTGTCAGAAACGAATTCGAGGACCTACAAGGGCATGTAATGAACCGTGGTGCTTATGTTGCTTTTATGGCGCATTTATTGTTTCCGGGTTGTGTTGTGAGATCTATGCCTTATACGGGTGTAGAGGGGTAACTTAGCTTGATGCATCCGGGGTAGCTTTGACCTCATGAGGGCGTGCGTCTCTGGGCACCTGGTGGGGCTTCCCCACTATTGATTCAGGTAACATCGCGAAGCTGCATCGCGAAGTTGCAAAACTTTGTTAGAAATCGTTAGCCCTCCTTGAGCGAGGCCTCAGGTATGGGCTGGTTAGGGCCAAACACACCGCGTCGCGGTACCCATGGGGCACAGACTAAAAAGGGGGATGCGTCTATCAAGAGCTCAGACGAGAACGCCCTGCGGAGACCAGGGGAGTGCGCACGCACACACTACCTGTCCAGCCCCCCTCGCGGGGTGTGCGAGGGAGAGCGTCGGGCAACTGCCGCCCTCCCTGGCGAAAAACAAAGGATCGAGGGAAGAAACAAGAAGAGGAGGCAAGCCAACGAGAAACGCCAGAACTCTAAATTTCTTTAAAGGAAAAGAGGCAAGCCAACTACAGAAAGCAAATGAACAGCCGCGTCCGGAACCTAGTCTAGTCTTCTCAGCAGCGCGGAGCTAAGTGCTGGCACTAGGACGTGGGAGGGAGCCCCCGAGGCCCGAGGGCGGAACTCCTGAGACTCCAGGGCATGTACATCCCCAATCATTATTACGTGAGAGTGTCACGAGCGGAGACCTTCATAGGCACTGGGCCGTGCTTCATTGGTAGAACTTCCGGAGGTGTTGGATGTTCCAGGCGTTCTGGATGGGGACCCCGTCCTGCGTCTCTAGGCGCACAGTGCCAGGCCTGGAGACACGAGCAATCCTAAACGGGCCCTCCCACATGGGTGAGAGCTTATGCAGCCCTTCCCTAGAGGGCACCCGCCTCAGGACGAGATCGCCCACCTCAAGCGTCCTGGAGCGGACGCTGCGACAATGGTACCGTCACAGCGCTGATACGTCTCCAACGTATCTATAATTTTTGATTGCTCCATGCTATATTATCTACTGTTTTGGACATTATTGGGCTTTATTATCCACTTTTATATTATTTTTGGGACTAACCTATTAACCGGAGGCCCAGCCCAAAATTGCTGTTTTTTTGCCTATTTTAGGGTTTCGAAGAAAAGGAATATCAAACGGAGTCCAAATGGAATGAAACCTTCGGGAACATGATTTTCTCAACGAACAAGACCCGGGAGACTTGGACCCTATGTCAAGAAAGAAAAGAGGAGGCCACGAGGTAGGGGGCATGCCTACCCCCCAGGCGCGCCCTCCACCATTGTGGGCCCCCTGTTGCTCCACCGACGTAGTCCTTCCTCCTATATATACCTACGTACCCCCAAACGATCAGATACGGAGCCAAAAACCTAATTCCACCGTCGTAACTTTCTGTATCCACGAGATCGCATCTTGGGGCATGTTCCGGAGCTCCACCGGAGGGGGCATGGATCACGGAGGGCTTCTACATGAACACCATAGCCCCTCCGATGAAGTGTGAGTAGTTTACCTCAGACCTACGGGTCCATAGTTAGTAGCGAGATGGCTTCTTCTCTCTTTTTGGATCTCAATACAATGTTCTCCCCCTCTCTTGTGGATAACTATTCGATGTAATCTTCTTATTACGGTGTGTTTGTTGAGACCAATGAATTGTGGGTTTATGATCAAGTCTATCTATGAATAATATTTGAATCTTCTCTGAATTCTTTTATGTATGATGTTGGGGAACGTAGTAATTTCAAAAAAATTCCTACGCACACGCAAGATCATGGTGATGCATAGCAACGAGAGGGGGAGAGTGTGATCTACATACCCTTGTAGATCGACAACGGAAGCGTTAACTTGGTTGATGTAGTCGTACGTCTCCACGGCCCGACCGATCAAGCACCGAAACTACGGCACCTCCGAGTTCTAGCACAAGTTCAACTCGATGACGATCCCCGGACTCCGATCCAGCAAAGTGTCGGGGAAGAGTTCCGTCAGCACGACGGCGTGGTGACGATCTTGATGTACTACCGTCGCAGGGCTTCGCCTAAGCACCGCTACAATATTATCGAGGACTATGGTGGAAGGGGGCACCGCACACGGCTAAGAATATGATCACGTGGATCAACTTGTCTCTAGGGGGTGCCCCTGCCTCCATATATAAAGGTTCAAGGGAGGGGGGCCGGCCGGCCAGGATAAGCGCGCCAGGAGGAGTCCTCCTCCTTCTGGGAGCAGGACTCCCCCCTTTCCTAATTGGAATAGGATTCGCGAGGTGGGAAAAGAGAGAGAGAGAAGGAGGGGGGCGCCGGCCCCCTCTCTCCTTGTCCTATTCGGACTAGGGGGGAGGGGAGCGCGGCCCAGCCCTGGCTGTCTCTCCTCTTCTTCCACTAAGGCCCATTAAGGCCCATATAGCTCCCGGGGGGTTCCGGTAACCTCCCGGTACTCCGGTAAAATCCCGATTTCACTCGGAACACTTCCGATATCCAAACATAGGCTTCCAATATATCAATCTTTATGTCTCGACCATTTCGAGACTCGTCATGTCCGTGATCACATCCGGGACTCCGAACAACCTTCGGTACATCAAAATGCATAAACTCATAATATAACTGTCATCGTAACCTTAAGCGTGCAGACCCTACGGGTTCGAGAACAATGTAGACATGACCGAGACACGTCTCCGGTCAATAACCAATAGTGGAACCTGGATGCTCATATTGGCTCCTACATATTCTACGAAGATCTTTTATCGGTCAGACCGCATAACAACATACGTTGTTCCCTTTGTCATCGGTATGTTACTTGCCCGAGATTCGATCGTCGGTATCCTATACCTAGTTCAATCTCGTTACCGGCAAGTCTCTTTACTCATTCTATAATACATCATCCCGCAACTAACTCATTAGTCGCAATGCTTGCAAGGCTTAAGTGATGTGCATTACCGAGAGGGCCCAGAGATACCTCTCCGACAATCGGAGTGACAAATCCTAATCTCGAAATACGCCAACCCAACATGTACCTTTGGAGACACCTGTAGAGCTCCTTTATAATCACCCAGTTATGTTGTGATGTTTGGTAGAACACAAAGTGTTCCTCTGGCAAACGGGAGTTGCATAATCTCATAGTCATAAGAACATGTATAAGTCATGAAGAAAGCAATAGCAACATACTAAACGATCGGGTGCTAAGCTAATGGAATGGGTCATGTCAATCAGATCATTCAACTAATGATGTGATCCCGTCAATCAAATAACAACTCTTTGTCCATGGTTAGGAAACATAACCATCTTTGATTAACGAGCTAGTCAAGTAGAGGCATACTAGTGACACTCTGTTTGTCTATGTATTCACACATGTATTATGTTTCCGGTTAATACAATTCTAGCATGAATAATAAACTTTTATCATGATATAAGGAAATAAATAATAACTTTATTATTGCCTCTAGGGCATATTTCCTTCAGTCTCCCACTTGCACTAGAGTCAATAATCTAGATTACACAGTAATGATTCTAACACCCATGGAGCCTTGGTGCTGATCATGTTTTGCTCGTGGAAGAGGCTTAGTCAACGGGTCTGCAACATTCAGATCCGTATGTATCTTGCAAATCTCTATGTCTCCCACCTGGACTAGATCCTGGATGGAATTGAAGCGTCTCTTGATGTGCTTGGTTCTCTTGTGAAATCTGGATTCCTTCGCCAAGGCAATTGCACCAGTATTGTCACAAAAGATTTTCATTGGACCCGATGCACTAGGTATGACACCTAGATCGGATATGAACTCCTTCATCCAGACTCCTTCATTTGCTGCTTCCGAAGCAGCTATGTATTCTGCTTCACACGTAGATCCCGCCACGATGCTTTATTTAGAACTGCACCAACTGACAGCTCCACCGTTTAATGTAAACATGTATCCGGTTTGCGATTTGGAATCGTCCGGATCAGTGTCAAAGCTTGCATTAACGTAACCGTTTACGATGAGCTCTTTGTCACCTCCATATACGAGAAACATATCCTTAGTCCTTTTCAGGTACTTCAGGATGTTCTTGACCGTTGTCTAGTGATCCACTCCTGGATTACTTTGGTACCTCCCTGCTAGACTTATAGCAAGGCACACATCAGGTCTGGTACACAGCATTGCATACATGATAGAGCCTATGGCTGAAGCATAGGGAACATCTTTCATTTTCTCTCTATCTTCTGCAGTGGTCGGGCATTGAGTCTGACTCAACTTCACACCTTGTAACACAGGCAAGAACCCTTTCTTTGCTTGATCCATTTTGAACTTCTTCAAAATCTTGTCAAGGTATGTGCTTTGTGAAAGTCCAATTAAACGTCTTGATCTATCTCTATAGATCTTTATGGCTAATATGTAAGCAGCTTCACCGAGGTCTTTCATTGAAAAACTCTTATTCAAGTATCCCTTTATGCTATCCAGAAATTCTATATCATTTCCGATCAGTAATATGTCATCCACATATAATATCAGAAATGCTACAGAGCTCCCACTCACTTTCTTGTAAATACAGGCTTCTCCAAAAGTCTGTATAAAACCAAATGCTTTGATCACACTATCAAAGCGTTTATTCCAACTCTGAGAGGCTTGCACCAGTCCATAAATGGATCGCTGGAGCTTGCACACTTTGTTAGCTCCCTTTGGATCGACAAAACCTTCCGGTTGCATCATATACAACTCTTCTTCCAGAAATCCATTCAGGAATGCAGTTTTGACATCCATCTGCCAAATTTCATAATCATAAAATGCGGCAATTGCTAACATGATTCGGACAGACTTAAGCATCGCTACGGGTGAGAAGGTCTCATCGTAGTCAACCCCTTGAACTTGCCGAAACCCTTTTGCGACAAGTCGAGTTTTGTAGACAGTAATATTACCGTCGGCGTCAGTCTTCTTCTTGAAGATCCATTTATTCTCAATTGCTTGCCGACCATTGGGCAACTCAACCAAAGTCCACACTTTGTTCTCATACATGGATCCCATCTCAGATTTCATGGCTTCAAGCCATTTTGCGGAATCTGGGCTCACCATCGCTTCTTCATAGTTTGTAGGCTCATCATATTAATCTCCTACTACTTAGTTATTTCCTTTGCTATTTACTTTGCCTTTATTTTACTTTCATCTTTATCATAAAAATACCAAAAATATTATGTTATCATATCTATCAGATCTCACTCTCGTAAGTAGCCTTATAGGGATTGACAACCCCTATTTGCGTTGGTTGCGAGGATTTATTTGTTTTGTGTAGGTACGTGGGACTCGCGCGTAGCCTCCTACTGGATTGATACCTTGGTTCTAAAAACTAAGGGAAATACTTATGCTACTTTGCTACATCATCCCTTCCTCTTCGGGGAAAACCAACGCAGTGCTAAAGAGGTAGCAAGCGCCCGCTAGTATCTTGCTGCTCGGAGCGAGGCTTCAGGGCGGCGTTCCTCCCCCTGCACGAGGTCCATCCCCCGCATGGCGTCCTGCTGCGTCTCATCAAATGCCAGGACCCTCGTGGAGCGATGCGTGACCTCGTGAGGGAGAACCACTTCTGCTCCGTAGATGAGGAAGAACGGGGTCTCGCCTATTGGCTTGGTGGCGGTGGTGCGGATGGACCACAGCACAGACTGGAGCTTGTCATGCCAGTCCCTGCCGCAGGCTTCGAGCTTCTTCTTGAAGGTCCGGGTCTTGAGGCCTCTCAGGACCTCGGCATTGGTGCGCTCAGCTTGGACGTTATTCCTCGTGTGTGCCACCGAAGCGTAGCAAATCTGCGTTCCAAGGTTAGCACAATAGGTCTTGAAGAGATTGCTAGTGAACTGCGAGCCGTTGCCGGTGATGATGCGGTTAGGGAACCCGAACCGGCTTACGAGGCCCTTGATGAACTTAACTGCTGACCCATCTGGGATGGTGTGGACGGCTTCAACATGTTCCCATTTGGTGAACTTGTCGATGGCGACGTAGAGGTAGCGGTAGCCCCCCAGGCGCTCGCGGGAATGGACCCAGGATGTCCAGCCCCCAGACCGTGAAGGGCCGCGAAAGAGGGATAGTCTGGAGGCCCTGAGCCGGCTGGTGCATTTGTTTGGCATGGAACTGGCAGGCCTCGCAGGACCTTACCAGCTCGGCCGCGTCGTTGAGTGCCATGGGCCAGTAGAACCCGCTACGGAATGCCTTGCCAACCAGGGTACGCGACGATGAGTGATGCCCGTAGTCTCCACCATGTATGTCAGCTGGCAGCTCGCTCCCTTGCTCCCTGGAGATGCATCGCAAGGAAACATCATTTGGTCGTATTTTGTACAGCTCACCGTCCTGGATGCAGTATGCCGTAGCCTGCCGGACCACGCGCTCCGCGTCCTCCTCCTTTTTCGGCAGCGTCCCATGCACCAGATATGCCTTGAATTCCTCGGTCCAGCACATCTGCTGAGGCTCGAGCGCCAGGAGCAGGCGTGCTCCTGAGGCCGGGCTGCAAGCGGGGGCTCCCGAGGCTGGTGGCTGAGGGAGTTCTTCTCGAGGTGATGTAGTTTCCGCGGCCGCAGGGATTGCCGAAGGCTTGAAGAGTCGCTCTTCGAAGACACCAGGTTCTTGGGGTAGCCGCCTCGACGCCTTCTTGGCGATTTCGTCAGCCCCCTTGTTGGTGCCGCGTGGCACATGCTGTAGCTCTAGGCCGAGGAATTGCTTCTCCATCTTGCTCACTTCTGCAAGGTATGCCTCCATATGCTCGTCCCTTGGCTCATACACCTTGTTGGAGAAGTTGACGAGGAGCTGCGAGTCACCCTTGATGGTGAGATGCTTCACCCCCAAGGCTACGGCGGCCTTGAGGTCAGCGATCAACCCCTCGTACTCCGCGATGTTGTTGGAGACCTTCTCACCCTGCTGGAAGCAGAGCTGCATGGCATAATATAGCTTGTCTTGGGTGGGTGAGATGAGCACAGCGCCAGCCCCTGCGCCTTGTCGTGCGAAAGCGCCATTGAAGTACATGACCCAGCCTTCCGGTGCTTCATTTCCAAGAGAGAGGGATAGGCTCTCGCCCGCTTCGGGCTCCGGAGCATCGGTCCATTCCGCTACGAAGTCGGCAAGCACAACTCCCTTGATAACCCTGGTCGTGCTGAACTCCAACTGAAATGCTTGCAGTTCAATGTTCCATTCAGCGACTCTCCCCGTGACATTGGGGCTCCGGAGCACCCTCTCCAGGGGGTAGGCTGAGACGACCTTAATCGGGTGGCCTTGGAAATAATGGCGTAACTTGCGTGAGGCCACCAGGAGTGCGAGTATGAGCTTCTGTAGCATTGGGTGCCGTGCTCTCACGTCTCGTAGCACGGTGCTGACAAAGTATACTAGGTGCTCGACAAGGGCGGGAGCGTCAACGGAGCCTGTGTCCTCTAAAGGTTGTGGTGCCTCCTGAGGTGGGGGGACCCCAGGAGCTAGGTCGCCCATCTGGGCCTCTGCGGGCCTTGTACGTCATCTTGTGGGGTGTGATCGTCTGTGGGCATCGTCTTGGATTTAGCGGAGCTGTCTTGTGACTGCACCATTCCAGCTGGGGCACGGTATTGCGCTGCGGGTTCTTGGTCCGACGCTCCTCTCGAATAGCCACCAACGCGGCGCTGGCAGAGTGAGGCGTAGCGGCCAGATAGAGCACCGTGAGCTCTGCCACTCGTCTGCGCCCTCCCTCGTCGCCTTGCCACCCCTCTCTGTGACCCTTGGCCGCGCGTGCCCGTCGTCGGAGCACGGACACGTAGCCGCGCGCGTACCACCTCACCCCTCGCGCTCGGCTATATATAGCCCCTTCCCGTGGCTCCCGAGCACTCCATCGCCTCCCCCTCACTCCCAGAACCCCGCCTAGCCAATAGCCCGAGCCGGAGAAGCCCTCCTCTCCCTCCATTGCCGCCATGGCCGCCGCCGTCCTCCGCCTAAATTGGCGCGGTGCCGAGCCCCTCCCTCCTTCCCATCGCCACCAGGGACCTCCTCTGACCCCATGGAGCATCCCCGCCATTTCCCCTTCCCAGACGACCCATGGCGCCGTGCCGTGGAGTCTTCGGGAAGGTTGTTTAGCCAGTGTCTGGCCGGACCCTTGAGCTTTAATGACAGGTACTTGATGGCATGGAGGTCGTCTGCTCGTGCATATGGATGTGTCATAGAAAATATTTGATCCATACTGCAGGATCTGTTGTCCCGTCATAGGGCTCAAAGTTCACAGGTTTGAAACCTTCTGGGAATTGGTGCTGCATCACACTATCCGTGAAGCAAAGGGGGCCAGTGGAACTCCTGATTCGGGCTACGTCGCGCCGGAGATCATTTTTCATCCGGGCTTGTTGAAGTTCCCGGGCTCTATCATTTTGGTCTAGCCAGGATTTATACCCGTCCCGTCTAGCAGGAGGACCTCTTTTGGGCCCGTAGATGGACCTTGTTAGGCCTACCCGAGCATCCAGGTTATGCTACCTCTTTTAGCACTGCGTTGGTTTTCCCCGAAGAGGAAGCGATGATGCAGCAAAGTAGCGTAAGTATTCCCTCAGTTTTTGAGAACCAAGATATCAATCCAGTAGGAGGCTACGCGTGAGTCCCTCGCACCTGCACAAAACAAATAAATCCTCGCAACCAACGCAAATAGGGGTTGTCAATCCCTATAAGGCCACTTACGAGAGTGAGATTTGATAGATATGATAAGATAATATTTTTGGTATTTTTATGATAAAGATGCAAAGTAAAGTAAAGGCAAAGTAAATAGCAAAGTAAATAACTAAGTAGTAGGAGATTGATATGATGAAGATATACCCGGGGGACATAGGTTTCACTAGTGGCTTCTCTCGAGAGCATACGTATTCTACGGTGGGTGAACAAATTACTGTTGAGCAATTGATAGAATTGAGCATAGTTATGAGAATATCTACGTATGATCATGTATATAGGCATCATGTCCGAGACAAGTAGACTGACTCCTGCCTGCATCTACTACTATTACTCCACTCATCGACCGCTATGCAGCATGCATCTAGAGTATTAAGTTAAAAATAGAGTAACGCCTTAAGCAAAATGACATGATGTAGAGGGATAGACTCATGCAATATGAAGAAAACCCCATCTTGTTATCCTCGATGGCAACAATACGTGCCTTGCTGCCCTTACTGTCACCGGGAAAGGACACCGCAAGATTGAACCCAAAGCTAAGCACTTCTCCCATTGCAAGAAAGATCAATCTAGTAGGCCAAACCAAACTGATAATTCGAAGAGACTTGCAAAGATAACCAATCATACATAAAAGAATTCAGAGAAGATTGAAATATTATTCATAGATAGACTTGATCATAAACCCACAATTCATCGGTCTCAACAAACACACTGCAAAAAGAAGATTACATCGAATAGATCTCCACAAGAGAGGGGGAGAACATTGTATTGAGATCCAAAAAGAGAGAAGAAGCCATCTAGCTACTAACTATGGACCCGTAGGTCCGAGGTAAACTACTCACACTTCATCGGAGGGGCTATGGTGTTGATGAAGAAGTCCTCCGTGATTGATGCCCCCTCAGGTGGAGCTCTGGAACAGGCACCAAGATGGGATCTCGTGGATACAGAAAGTTATGGCGGTGGAATTAGGTTTTTGGCTCCATATCTGATCGTTTGGGGGTACGTGGGTATATATAGGAGGAAGATGTACGTCGGTGGAGCAACAGGGGGCCCACAAGGGTGGAGGGCGCGCCTGGGGGGTAGGCGCGCCCCCTACCTCGTGGCCTCTTGTTACGTGTCTTGACGTAGGTTCCAAGTCTCCTGAGTTGTATTCGATGAGAAAATCACGTTCCCAAAGGTTTCATTCCGTTTGGACTCCATTTGATATTCCTTTTCTTCAAAACCCTAAAACAGGCAAAAAAACAGCAATTCTGGGCTGGGCTTCCGGTTAATAGGTTAGTCCCAAAAATAATATAAAAGTGGATAATAAAACCCAATAATGTCCAAAACAGTAGATAATATAGCATGGAGCAATCAAAAATTATAGATACGTTGGAGACGTATCAAGCATCCCCAAGCTTAATTCATGCTCATCCTCGAGTAGGCATAATTTTAATGTAATTCTTCTTAATTGTGGTATGAATATTCAGATCCGAAAGATTCAAGACAAAATTTCATATTGACATAAAAACGATAATACTTCAAGCATACTAACAAAGCAATTATGTCTTCTCAAAATAACATGGCTAAATAAAGTTATCCCTACAAAATCATATAGTCTGGCTATGCTCTATCTTCACCGCACAAAATATTTAAATCATGCACAACCTCAATGACAAGCCAAGCAATTGTTTCATACTTTTGACATTCTCAAAACTTTTTCAATCTTCATGCAATACATGATCGTGAGCCATGGATATAACACTATAGGTGCAATAGAGTGGTGCTTGTGGAGAAGACAAAAAGGAGAAGATAGTCTCACATAAACTAGGCGTATCAACGGGCTATGGAGATGCCCATCAATAGATATCAATGTGAGTGAGTAGGGATTGCCATGCAATGGATGCACTAGAGCTATAAGTATATGAAAGCTCAAAAAGAAACTAAGTGGGTGTGCATCCAACTTGCTTGCTCATGAAGACCTAGGGCAATTTGAGGAAGCCCATCATTGGAATATACAAGCCAAGTTCTATAATGAAAAATTTCCACTAGTATATGAAAGTGATAACATGAGAGACTCTCTACTATGAAGATCATGGTGCTACTTTGAAGCACAAGTGTGGTAGAAGGATAGTAACATTGTCCCTTCTCGCTTTTTCTCTCATCATTTTTTTTATTTTTTTTATTTGGGCCTTTTCTCTTTCTTTTTTATATGGCCTCTTTTCTTTCTCTTTTTTTATTTGGGCTTCTTTGGCCTCTTTTATTTATTTTTCGTCCAGTGTCTCATCCTGACTTGTGGGGAATCATAGTCTCCATCATCCTTTCCTCACTGGGGCAATGCTCTAATAATGATGATCATCACACTTTTATTTTTCTTACAACTCAACAATTACAACTCAATACTTAGAACAAAATATGACTCTATATGAATGCCTCCGGCTGTGTACCGGGATATGCAATATGACAATGATGGAGTGTGCCATAATAAACGGAACGGTGGAAAGTTGCATGGCAATATATCTCAGAATGGCTATGGAAATGCCATAATAGGTAGGTATGGTGGCTGTTTTGAGGAAGGTATATGGTGGGTGTATGATACCGGCTAAAGGTGCATGGTATTAGAGAGGCTAGCAAAGGTGAAGGGTGAGAGTGCGTATAATCCATGGACTCAACATTAGTCATAAAGAACTCATATGCTTATTGCAAAAGTCTACAAGTTATCAAAGAAAAGTATTACGCGCATGCTCCTAGGGGGATAGATTGGTAGGAAAAGACTGTCGCTCGTCCCCGACCGCCACTCATAAGGAAGACAATCAATAAATAAATCATGCTCCGACTTCATCACATAACGGTTCACCATACGTGCATGCTAAGGGAATCACAA
The DNA here is from genome assembly GCF_056163025.1 of Triticum urartu. NCBI lineage: Eukaryota > Viridiplantae > Streptophyta > Magnoliopsida > Poales > Poaceae > Triticum > Triticum urartu. The sequence goes on from NC_141877.1 coordinate 28,341,336, forward strand.
GATTCAACACAAGTATTTCTCAAATTCACAACTACTCAACTAGCATGACTTTAATATCACCATCTCCATATCTCAAAATAATTATCAAGTATCAAACTTCTCATAGTATTCAACACACTCATAAGAGAGTTTTATTATTAATCTTGCATACCAAGCATATAAGGATTTTAAGCAAATTACCATGCTATTAAGACTCTCAAAATAATCTAAGTGAAGCATGAGAGATCAATAGTTTCTATAAAACAAATCCACCACCGTGCTCTAAAAGATATAAGTGAAGCACTAGAGCAAAATTATATAACTCAGAAGATATAAGCGAAGCACATAGAGTATTCTAACAAATTCCAAATCATGTATGGCTCTCTCAAAAGGTGTGTACATCAAGGATGATTGTCGTAAACTAACAAGCAAAGATTTAAATCATACAAGACGCTCCAAGCAAAACACATATCATGTGGTAAATAAAAATATAGCTCCAAGTAAAGTTACTGATAGAAGTAGACGAAAGAGGGGATGCCTTCCGGGGAATCCCCAAGCTTTGGCTTTTAGGTGTCCTTAGATTATCTTGGGGGTGCCATGGGAATCCCCAAGCTTAGGCTCTTTCCACTCCTTCTTCCATAATCCATCAAATCTTTACCAAAAACTTGAAAACTTCACAACACAAAACTTAAAGTAGAAAATCTCGTGAGCTCCGTTAGCGAAAGAAAACAAAAGACCACTTCAAGGTACTGTAATGAACTCATTCTTTATTTATATGGGTGTTATACCTACTGTATTCCAACTTCTCTATGGTTTATAAACTATTTTACTAGCCATAGATTCATCAAAAGAAGCATACAAGACACGAAAAACAGAATCTGTCAAAAACAGAACAGTCTGTAGTAATCTGTAGCTAGCGCAAGATCTGGAACTCCAAAAATTCTAAAATAAATTTCCGGACGTGAGGAATTTACCTATTAATAATCTTAAAAAAGAATTAACTAAATAGCACTTTCCAAATAAAACTGACAGCAGTTCTAATGAGTGCTAAAGTTTCTGTTTTTTACAGCAAGTTCAACAAGACTTTCCCCAAGTCTTCCCGACGGTTCTACTTGGCACAAACACTAATTAAACACAAAAAACACAACCAAAACAGAGGCTAGATAAATTATTTATTACTAAACAGGATAAAAAAAAGCAAGGAATAATAATAAAATTGGGTTGCCTCGCAACAAGCGCTATCGTTTAACGCCCCTAGCTAGGCATAACAAGCAAGAATAGATCTAGGTATTGCCATCTTTGGTAGGCAATCCATAAGTGGCTCTCATAATAGATTCATAAGGTAATTTAATTTTCTTTCTAGGAAAGTGTTCCATGCCTTTCCTTAATGTAAATTGGAATCTAATATTTCCTTCCTTCATATCAATAATTGCACCAATCGGTCTAAGGAAAGGTCTACCAAGAATAATAGGACATGAAGGATTGCTATCTATGTCAAGAACAATAAAATCTACAGGCACATAATTCCTATTTGCAACAATAAGAACATCATTAATTCTTCCCATAGGTTTCTTAATAGTGGAATCCGCAAGGTGCAAGTTTAGAGAGCAACCATCAAAATCACGGAAACCTAACAAATCACACAAAGTCTTTGGAATCATGGAAACACTAGCACCCAAATCACATAAAGCATAGCATTAATGATATTTAAATTTAATTTTAATAGTTGTTTCCCACTTATCATAAAATTTTCTAGGGATAGAAACTTCCAATTCAAGTTTTTCTTCATAAGATTGCATCAAGGCATCAACGATATGTTTAGTAAACACTTTATTTTGACTATAAGCGTGAGGAGAATTTAGCACAGATTGCAACAAGGAAATACAATCAATCAAAGAGCAATTTTCATAGTTAAATTCCTTGAAATCCATAAAAGTGGGTTTAGCAACATCTAGGGTTTTAATTTCTTCAATCCCACTTTTATCAAATTTAGCATCAAGATCAACAAATTCCAAATTCTTGGAACGCCTTCTAGGTAAAGGTGGATCATATTCAGTCCCATCATTATCAAAATTCATATTGCAAAACAAAGATTTAATAGGGGTCACATCAATAACTTTTAGATCTTCATCATTATTTTCATAGGAACTAGAAGAACACGCTTTTATAAAGGCATCTTTCTTCTTTTGCATGTCACCTAAATCAACGAAGCTATTTAGATGGGTAGCGGCATCTTCACTAGGAAGGCCGGAAAATGGATCTTTCATGACAAGATTCAGCAAAGCAGTATTAATTTCACAAGATTCAGCATCGGTAAGAGGAGTAATTGGAGTGCTAATAAAATCATTGTTGTTGGTATTTGTGAAGTCGCACAATTTAGTATTGTCTTGAGCCATCGCGACAAGAAAGCAAACTAATACACAAGCAAACAAAAAGCAGGCGGACAAAAAGAGGCAAATAGAGAAAGAGAGGGAGGATAGAGAGAGAGGGCAAATAAAACGGCAAGGGTGAAGTGGGGGAGAGGAAAACGAGAGGCAAATGGCAAATAATGTAATGCGGGAGACAAGGGTATGTGATGGGTACTTGGTATGTTGACTTTTGCGTAGACCTCCCCGGCAACGGCGCCAGAAATCCTTCTTGCTACCTCTTTTAGCACTGCGTTAGTTTTCCCCAAAGAGGAAGGGATGATGCAGCAAAGTAGCGTAAGTATTTCCCTCAGTTTTTGAGAACCAAGGTATCAATCCAGTAGGAGGCTATGCGCGAGTCCCTCGCACCTGCACAAAACAAATAAATCCTCGCAACCAACGCAAATAGGGGTTGTCAATCCCTATAAGGCCACTTACGAGAGTGAGATCTGATAGATATGATAAGATAATATTTTTGGTGTTTTTATGATAAAGATGCAAAGTAAAGGCAAAGTAAATAGCAAAGTAAATAACTAAGTAGTAGGAGATTCATATGATGAAGATAGACCCGGGGGCCATAGGTTTCACTAGTGGCTTCTCTCGAGAGCATAAGTATTCTGTGGTGGGTGAACAAATTACTGTTGAGCATTGACAGAATTGAGCATAGTTATGAGAATATCTAGGTATGATCATGTATATAGGCATCACGTCCGAGACAAGTAGACCGACTCCTGCCTGCATCTACTACTATTACTCCACTCATCGTCCGCTATCCAGCATGCATCTAGAGTATTAAGTTAAAAACAGAGTAACGCCTTAACCAAGATGACATGATGTAGAGGGATAGACTCATGCAATATGAAGAAAACCCCATCTTGTTATCCTTGATGGCAACAATACAATACGTGCCTTGCTGCCCTTACTGTCACCGGGAAAGGACACCGCAAGATTGAACCCAAAGCTAAGCACTTTCCCATTGCAAGAAAGATCAATCTTGTAGGCCAAACCAAACTGATAATTCCAAGAGACTTGCAAAGATAACCAATCATACATAAAAGAATTCAGAGAAGATTCACATATTATTCATAGATATACTTGATCATAAACCCACAATTCATCAGTCTCAACAAACACACTGCAAAAAGAAGATTACATCGAATAGATCTCTACAAGAGAGGGGGAGAACATTGTATTGAGATCCAAAAAGAGAGCAGAAGCCATCTAGCTACTAACTATGGACCCGTAGGTCTGAGGTAAACTACTCACACTTCATCGGAGGGGCTATGGTGTTGATGAAGAAGCCCTCCGTGATCGATGCCCCCTCCGGCGGAGCTCCGGAATAGGCCCCGAGATGGGATCTCGTGGATATAGAAAGTTACAGCGGTGGAATTAGGGTTTTGGCTCCGTATCTGATCGTTTGGGGGTACGTGGGTATATATAGGAGGAAGAAGTACGTCGGTGGAGCAACAGGGGGCCCACGAGGGTGGAGGGCGCGCCTGGGGGAGGGTAGGCGCGCCCCCTACCTCATGGCCTCCTTTTACGTGTCTTGACATAGGGTCCAAGTCTCCTGAGTTGTATTCGATGAGAAAATCACGTTCCCGAAGGTTTCATTCCGTTTGGACTCCGTTTGATATTCCTTTTCTTCGAAACCCTAAAACAGGCAAAAAATAGCAATTCTGGGCTGGGCCTCTGGTTAATAGGTTAGTCCCAAAAATAATATAAAAGTGGATAATAAAGCCCAATAATGTCCAAAACAATAGATAATATAGCATGGAGCAATCAAAAATTATAGATACGTTGGCGACGTATCAGGTCACGGTGGAAGTCGTACTCATAACCTGGCTGTAATGATTCCTTGCCTTGAAGGTGAGGGTGGGTGGGAGGCTATTCAGCTTTGTCAATTGTCTGATCCTGTCCTCGAGGGGGCGGTCTGGTTGATCTGCCCGAGTGTACCTTGAAGGTGCTGGCTCTATGGCCTCGTCATCGAATTGCGGCAGTAGATTTCACTTCGGGTAGCTTTTTGTTTGTTGCTTGTGGTCGTACTCCTCTTCGGCATCCATGACTTTAGTCCATCTCTCATTAAGCGTATCATGTTCAGCCTTTATTTTCTTCCGCTGTTTCTTCAGGCTGTGCATAGGGGAAATGAGCTGCCGCTTGAACCGCTCTTGATCCAGCGGGTCTTCGGGGATGATGAAATCTTCGTCACCCAAACTCACCTCCTCTTCCCAAAGGGGGAGGTAATTGTCGTCTTTGGAGTCATCAAGGTATTCCGGATTGAGCGGATCCTCATGCTCCTCATGGTTGAATTGTGGTTGTTCGTCGGCGCCGGGGTCATCATGGTTGTCCACATTTTATGGGGTGGCATTTTCTCTGGTGTTCGTATTGCTTGCATGGTTTCGACATGCCTTGGAGTAATGGCGCTGTCTGTGGCGCTTCTGCGGCTCATCGCTGGGCATGCCATTATCCTTCCCTGGGATGCTGTCATCTTCTTTCAGAGTGTCCACCATGTAGACGTCGTAGGTGGATGTGGTCGTCCATCGGCCACTGACGGGGGGAGCAGCGTCGGTGTTAGCCGTGACTCCGCTATCCTCGTCCATATATTCAGAATTTTCTGAGGTGTAATCCAACATGTTGGTTAATTCTTCGACAGTGGCCACTAAGTGGGTGGTGGGTGGGACGTGACATTCCCGGAAATAGGCCTCAAAGGCAATTGAACGCAAGAAGAGGGCGGGTCCTCCCGAATATCCATCATCTAGATTCGGTCCAATGCCTCGTTTAATTGGGTGAGGGTCGCCGGGCTGGTAGGCGATGGCAGTTCAGGGCCGGTCTCCGACGTGGCTGATACGTCTCCGTCGTATCTACTTTTCCAAACACTTTTGCCCTTGTTTTGGACTCTAACTTGTATGATTTGAATGGAACTAACCCGGACTGACGCTGTTTTCAGCAGAATAGCCATGATGTTGTTTTATGTGCAGAAAACGAAAGTTCTCAGAATGACCTGAAACTCCACAGAATATCTTACAATAAATAATAAAAAACCCTCGCCAAAGATGAAGACCAGGGGGCCCACACCCTTCTCACGAGGGTGGGAGGCGCCCCCCCCTAGGGCGCGCCCCCTACCTTGTGGGCCCCCTGGAAACCCCCCGACTCCAACTCCAACTCTATATAACTGCTTTCGGGGAGAAAAAAATAAGGGAGAAGAAATCATCGCGTTTTACGATACGGAGCCGCCGCCAAGCCCTAAAACCTCCCGAGAGGGCTGATCTGGACTCCGTTCGGGGCTCCGGAGAGGGGGATTCATCGCCGTCTTCATCATAAACCATCCTCCATCACCAATTTCATGATGCTCACCGTCGTGCGTGAGTAATTCCATCATAGGCTTGCTGGACGGTGATGGGTTGGATGAGATTCACCATGTAATCGAGTTAGTTTTGTTAGGGTCTGATCCCTAGTATCCACTATGTTCTGAGATTGATGTTGCTATGACTTTGCTATGCTTAATGCTTGTCACTAGGGCCCGAGTGCCATGATTTCAGATCTGAACCTATTATGTTTTCATCAATATATGAGAGTTCTAGATCCTATCTTGCAAGTCTATAGTCACCTACTATGTGTTATGATCCGTTAACCCTGAAGTGACAATAATTGGGACAATTACCGGTGATGACTATAGTTTGAGGAGTTCATGTATTCACTATGTGCTAATGCTTTGTCCCGGTTCTCTATTAAAAGGAGGCCTTAATATCCCTTAGTTTCCATAAGGACCCCGCTGCCACGGGGGGGTAGGACAAAAGATGTCATGCAAGTTCTTTTCCATAAGCACGTATGACTATATTCGGAATACATGCCTACATTACATTGACGAATTGGAGCTAGTTCTATGTCACCCTATGTTATGACTGTTACATGATGAACCGCATCCGGCATAATTATCCATCATTGATCCAATGCCTACGAGCTTTCCATATACTGGTTTACGCTTATTTACTTTCCCATTGCTATTGTTACAATCGCTACAAAATACCAAAAACATTATTTTCCTTTCATTACTCTTTTGTTACCGTTACCATCACTATCATATTACTTTGCTACTAAACACTTCGCTGCAGATACAAAGTTTCCACGTGTGGTTGAATTGACAACTCAGCTGCTAGTACTTGAGAATATTCTTTGGCACCCCTTGTGTCGAATCAATAAATTTGGGTTGAATACTCTACCCTCGAAAGCTGTTGCGATCCCCTATACTTGTGGGTTATCAAGACTAATTTCTAGCGCCGTTGCCGGGGAGCATAGCTCTATTCTTTGAGTCACTTGGGATTTATATCTGCTGGACACTATGAAGAACTTGAGAGATCCAAAAACCAAGATCTATCCCTCAACTACGAGGGGAGGTAAGGAACTGCCATCTAGCTCTGCACTTGATTCACCTTCTGTGATGAGTAAGCTTGCGACACCTACACCTGCTTCTGCAATTCGTTATGATATGTCGCATGTTATTGATGATGCTACTTCTGCTATGCATGATACTTATGATGAAACTACCTCTATGCCTGACACTACTACACCACTTAGTGATTTTCTTGAGGAACGACTTGCTAGGGCTAGAGAGATTGAAAATATTGAATCTAATTATGAAGATGAAAGTGATGATGAAGAATCACTTGTTATTCCTGAGGGTTATTTATTTGATCAAGATGCTTCTTTAGCTATTTCAGCTTGCAAAGATAGATATGAACTCAAAAGGTTATTAGCTAAATGGAATAAGCAATCTCCAAATGCTAGGATGAGACCTGACCCTGCTTTTGCTACTTCACCTATATGTGTTGCTGATAAGGATTATGAATTCTCTGTTGATCCTGATATAATTACTTTGGTTGAATCTGATCGTTTTCATGGCTATGAATCTAAAACTGTTGCAGCACATCTTACTAAATTAAATGATATAGCCACCCTGTTCACTAATGATGAGAGATCTCGCTACTTTTATATCCTTAAAATATTTCCGTTCTCATTAAAGGGTGATGCTAAGATATGGTTTAATTCTCTTGATCCTGGTTGTGTGCATAGTCCCAAGGATATGATTTATTACTTCTCTGCTAAATATTTCCCTGCTCATAAGAAACAAGCTGTTTTAAAGGAAATATACAACTTTGTGAAAATTAAAGAAGAGAGTCTCCCACAAGCTTGGGGGAGGCTTCTCAAGTTACTTAATGCTTTGCCCGATCATCCTCTTAAGAAAAATGAAATACTTGATATCTTTTATAATGGACTAACCGATGCTTCTAGAGATTACCTGGATAGTTGTGTTGGTTCTCTTTTCAGGGAAAGAACACCGGATGAAGCTGAAATCTTATTGAATAATATGTTCAAAAATGAAAATAATTGGGCACCTCCTGAGCCAGCTCCTGAGGCAGCTCCTGCTCCAATTAATGATCCTATTCCTAAACCAACTCCGAAGAAGAGAGGTGTTCTATTTCTCAGTCCAGAAGATATGCAAGAGGCAAAGAAATCTATGAAATAAAAAGGTATTAAAGCTGAAGATGTTAAGAATTTACCTCCTATTGAAGAAATACATGGTCTTAATTTACCGCCTGATGAAGAAATATATGATCTTAGTCCTTTATTTATTGAAGAACCTCCATACCTCGATAACCCGACACAGGTAGTAAAGGTAAATTCTCTCTATAGATATGATAAAGCTGAAATCCCTCCTGCTAAAATTGCTAGTCAATGCCTAGATGAGTTTGATAATTTTATGTTTAAGCAAGAAGACTTCGATGCTTATTTGGGCAGACAATTAAAACAAGATGCTGATATGATTAAATGCTTGGGGTGATTATATGGCCAATATTAGAGGTGAACTTAAACTTGTTAGCAAACATGCTTCTATGGTTACCACTCAAGTAGAATAAGTACTTAAAGCTCAAAAGGAATTGCTCAATGAGATGAATAGTAAGAAAAATGATTATGCTATTAAAGTGGCTACTAGAACTGGTAGAATGACTCAGGAACCTTTGTATCCTGAAGGCCACCCAAAGAGAATTGAGCAAGATTCTCAGAGAAATAATATTGATGCACCTATTTCTTCTAAAAAGAAGAAAACGAAAAATGATAGAACTGTGCAAACTTCTAGTGAACCTATTGCTGAACCACCTGATAATCCAAATGATATTTCTATTTCTGATGCTGAAACACAATCTGGTAATGAACGTGAACCTAATTAAAGTGTTAATGATGATGTTCATAATAATGCTCAACCTAGTAATGATAATGATGTAGAAATTGAACCTGTTGTTGATCTTGATAACCCACAATCACAGAATCAACGTTATGATAAGAAAGACTTTGTTGCTAGGAAACATGGTAAACAAAGAGAACCTTGGGTTCAGAAACCCATGCCTTTTCCTCCCAAACCATCCAAGAAAAAGGATGATGAGGATTTTGAGCGCTTTGCTGAAATGATTAGACCTATATTTTTGCATATGCGATTGACTGATATGCTTAAAATGAATCCTTATGCTAAGTACATGAAAGATATTGTTACAAATAAAAGAAAGATATCGGAAGCTGAAATTTCCACCATGCTTGCTAATTATACTTTTAAGGGTGGAATACCAAAGAAACTTGGAGATCCAGGAGTACCTACTATACCATGCTCCATTAAAAGAAACTATGTTAAAACTGCTTTATGTGATCTTGGAGTTGGTGTTAGTGTTATGCCTCTCTCTTTATATCGTAGACTTGATTTGAATAAGTTGACACCTAATGAAATATCTTTGCAAATGGCTGATAAATCAACTGCTATACCTATCGGCATTTGTGAGGACGTGCCTGTTGTGGTTGCAAACGTTACTATTTTAACAGACTTTGTTATTCTTGATATTCCCGAGGACGATAGTATGTCTATTATTCTTGGAAGACCTTTTCTTAATACTGCAGGGGCTGTTATTGATTGCAACAAAGGCAATGTCACTTTTCATGTTAATGGTAATGAGCATACGGTACACTTTCCGAGAAAAAAACCTCAAGTTCATAGTATCAATTCTATCAGAAAAATTCCATCGATTATATTTGGAGGTTTTGAATTTCCTCTTCCTACTGTCAAGAAGAAATATGATATACTTATTATTGGGGATGTGCATATCCCTGTTGAGGTACCCTAGTGTTATTCGAAATTTCTCCGATTTCATGTTAATCGGAATGAGTTTGTTAACAAGACTTGATCAACCTTGTTAGTGGATTCCTTTTGACGAGCATGAGATGGATGAAACTAGAAGCACAACCTTCTGTACCCCACTTTTACTTTCTGTTATTTAGTTGAAATAAAGTAAAAATAAATAATTTTCTGTCTATTATCTGATTATCCATGCAATATAAAAATATCTCGAAAATAAAAGTTCTCCAAATGCCCTGAAAATTAAATATGATTTTTTCTAGAATATTTGAGGATTTATGGAACAAAGAACACACCAGGGGGGCCAACCTCCTTGCCACGAGGGTGGAGGGCGCGCCCCCTGCCTCGTGGGCCCACGGTGGCCCTCCTCCACTTATTCTTTCAGCCACACACTTCATCTTCCTCCCCCAAACACGAAAAACCAACTCAAACCCGAGTCCAAGCTCGTTTTGCTGCCATTTTCGATCTCCTTGCTCAAAGCATCTCTCACAAAACTGCTTGGGGAGATTGTTCCTTGGTATGTGACTCCTCCATTGGTCCAATTAGTTTTTGTTATAGTGCTTTATTCATTGCAAATTTGTGTTGCTTAGGTGACCCTGTTCATGAGCTTGCATGTCAAATTTATATGGTCAAAAGTAGTTTTGATGCATGATATAGGCCCCAGGCACTTGTAGGAGTAGTTGCTATCAATATTATTGAGTTTGGTTTACTTTTATTTTGAAGTTACTAAATTTTTTTAGAATTTTTCAGAGGAAGAAATATGCTTAGGAAAATGTTCCAAGTTGGTTCTTCTAAGAAGCAAGGACCCAGGCTTGCAATGCATGATGCTGACGAAGAGCCACCAACAGACGCTCCAGTGCGTCCTTGTGAATGGCCTTCTGAAAATTTTATGGATCGAGCGGGAATTAAAGAAGAATTTAACGTATATTTGCATAATGCCGATCTTGAGGACTTTGAGGCAGACAAATGCCCCCAGTATCATGAGCTCACAAGTTCTTTTGTGAGGAGGTTTGAGTATTCATCTTCGCGTAATTCTCCTTCGGTCATGTTTAATCTTTATGACAAATCTTATACCATGGACTTAGAGGATTTCACTTTTGCTTGCAAACTTCCACAATGGGGTAGTGTTAGGGATCCCCCTAAATCTGAATTTAGAAACTTTCTTGCTAGTATAACTGTGGGGGAATCTAGAGATATAACGCAAGCTACCATAGGGAGCATTCACTTTCCTGCTATACATTATTTTTCTCTCTTCATAGGTAGGTGCATAAATGCTAAGGACGAAGCATGTCACATGTGTGTCCTTGAACTTAGCATTCTCAGGAGTGCTGTGTCAGGAGACCAATCTTATCATATGGGAGCCATTGTAGCTCGTAAGTTGCATCATAATAGACATAATGGAGATTTCTTTGGAGGAATTTATGCAACCCGCTTAGCTAAATTTCTTGAGATAGACGTTCCTGAAGGAGACATGGAGTTGCCTCCTTCTTATTTAGATTTTGATTCTATGGTTTCTCACCATTTTGTCGAGAGGAACGAATCACCTCTCCAGTACCAACTAATCTTTGACAGACGCCGTGCTGTCCATATTACTCTCCTTGCACCTGCTTTCTTTGATTATCAGGCAAGAGGAGGATATACTATTACCAGAGAGGAGGCAGATGAGTACGAGAGGAGAGCGGAGGCTGCTCGTCGCCACGCTGCAGCTCAGGAGGCGATAGCCGCTGCATCACAGTACGACTCCAACTATTATTATGGATATCAGCCAGGCCAGCCGTGGCCATAGACCAACTTAGGCCAAAAGTCTAAGCTTGGGGGAGTACGTATTTCTCACCGACATTACATTTATGTTCACACACACTCATTGCCAGATATCGGTGCTCATACTTTTTCATTGTATCATCCATGCTAGTTTATTTTCTTTTATACTTTCTTCTTGTGTGTTTAATAAACCTTAAGAAAACAAAAAAAATAGTTGTAGCTTTTAATTAATTTACTTTCCATGATTGTAGTAGTAATTAAAAAGAAAACCCAAAAATATTTCCTGTTCTTCTTTTGCTTGTTGGGAGCTTTCCTGTGTAAATAGTTTTATTTCTTTTCTTTTCTTTGGGGGTCAGTAGGAGAAGACCATGATTAAATTGCTGAAGTAGCTCTTATATGCATTATTGTTTATCTGACAAAAGAGCCCATATTGCCTTGTCTTCTCCTGTTTATTGAATGCTCGTAGATTCCATCTTAGTCCAATGCACGTGCACTCTTATTATTATTCACATCGTTCGGTCGTGCAAGTGAAAGGCAATTATGATGATACATGATGGACTGACTGAGATGAGAAAAGCTGGTACGAACTCGACCTCTTTTGTTTTTATAAATATGATGAGTTCATCGTTCTTATTTCAGCTTGTTATGAATAAACATGTTTGCAATGACAATTAGAGATCATAGTTGCTTATGCCATGCTTGATTAGCTACGAGTTATAATGATTTACCTTGCGTGCCAACATGCTATTAAAATGGTTATGATGTGGTATGATAGGGTGGTATCCTCCTCTGAATGATTTAAGTGACTTGACTTGGCACATGTTCACGCATGTAGTTGAAACAAATCAACGTAGCCTTCACGATATTTATGTTCATGGTGGATTATATCCTACTCATGCTTGCATCCAATGTTTATTAATTTTAATGCATGTACATGGCTGTTGTCGCTCTCTAGTTGGTCGCTTCCCAGTCTTTTGCTAGCCTTCACTTGTACTAAGCAGGAATACTGCTTGTGCATCCAAACTCCTTAAACCCCAAAATTGTTCCACATGAGCCCACTATACCTTCCTATATGCGGTATCTACCTGCCGTTCCGAGTAAATTTGTATGTGCCAAACTCTAAACCTTCAAATAATCATCCTGTTTTGTATGCTCGAATAGCTCATGTATCAACTAGGGCTGTCTGTATCTTCCATGTTAGGCGGGTTATTCTCAAGAGGAGTGGACTCCGCTCCTCACTCACGAGATAAAGGGCTGGTCACCGGGATGCCCAGTCCCATGCTTTATGCAAACTAAATCAAAATAATTGCAAACAAAACTCCCCCTGGGACCTGATGTATGTTGTAGGCACTCGTTGTTTCGAGCAAGCCATGGATTGGTGTTTGTTGGTGGAGGGGGAGTATAAACTTTACCATTCTGTTTGGGAACCGCCTATAATGTGTGTAGCATGGAAGATATCGCCATCTCTTGGTTGTTATGTTGACAATGAAAGTATACCGCTCAAAATGTTATTCACCTCTATTTCAAAACCGAGCTCTGGCACCTCTACAAATACCTGCTTCCCTCTGTGAAGGGCCTATCTATTTACTTATATGTTGAGTCATCACCCTCTTATTAAAAAGCACCAGTTGGAGAGCACCGCTGTCATTTGCATTCATTACTGTTAATTTATATTGGGTGTGACTATGATTGGATCTCTTTTACCATGAATTACAATGTCTAGTCAGTCCTTGATCTTTAAAGGTGCTCTACATTTATGTTTTGTGGTCTCAGAAAGGGCTAGCGAGATACCATCTTGTTATATCATATTATGATTGTTTTGAGAAAGTGTTGTCATCCGAGATTTATTATTATGGATTGCTAGTTGATTATGTTATTGATATGAGTAATCATGAGACCTGAGAATTATTGCAAATGTGGTTAGTTATAATCTTTGCTGAAAACTTGAGTGCTAGCTTGACATATTTACAACAACAAGAGCAAACAGAGTTTGTAAAAGTTTTTCTTTATTTCTTTCAGTCTATCAACTGAATTGCTTGAGGACAAGCAAGGATTAAGCTTGGGGGAGTTGATACGTCTCCGTCGTATCTACTTTTCCAAACACTTTTGCCCTTGTTTTGGACTCTAACTTGTATGATTTGAATGGAACTAACCCGGACTGACATTGTTTTCAGCAGAATTGACATGATGTTTTTTTATGTGCAGAAAACAAAAGTTCTCGGAATGACCTGAAACTCCATGGAATATCTTACAATAAATAATAAAAAATCCTTGCCAAAGATGAAGACCAGGGGGCCCACACCCTTCTCACGAGGGTGGGGGGCGCCCCCCCTAGGGCGTGCCCCCTACCTCGTGGGCCCCTTGGAAACCCCCCGACTGTTGGGGAACGTAGTAATTTCAAAAATTTCCTACGCACATGCAAGATCATGGTGATGCATAGAAACAAGAGGGAAGAGTGTTGTCCACGTACCCTTGTAGACCGAAAGCGGAAGCGTTAGCACAACACGGTTGATGTAGTCGTACGTCTTCACGATCCGACCGATCAACTACCGAACGCACGGCACCTCCGAGTTCTACACACGTTCAACTCGATGACATCCCTCGAACTCCGATCAAGCCAAGTGTTGAGGGAGAGTTTCGTCAACATGACGGCGTGGTGATGATGATGATGTTCTACCGACGCAGGGCTTCGCCTAAGCACCGCTACGATATGACCGAGGTGGATTATGGTGGAGGGGGGCACCGCACACGGCTAAGAGATCAAGAGATCAATTGTTGTGTCTTTGGGGTGCCCCCTGCCCCCGTATATAAAGGAGTGGAGGAGGGGGAGGGCCGGCCCTCTCTATGGCGCGCCCTAGGGGAGTCCTACTCCCACCGAGAGTAGGATTCCCCTTTTCCTAGTAGAACTAGGAGCCCTTCCAAGTAGTAGGAGTAGGAGGGAAGGAAAGGGAAGGGAAAAGGAGAAGGAAGGAAGGGGCGGGCTCCCTCCCTAGTCCAATTCGGACCAGCCCGCGGGGAGGGGTGTGGCCACCCTTTGAGGCCTTTCTCTCCTTTCCCGTATGGCCCATTAAGGCCCAATACGAATTCCTGTAACTACCCGATGCTCCCGAAAATACCCGAATCACTCGGAACCTTTCCGATGTCCGAATATAGTCGTCCAATATATCGATCTTTACGTCTCGACCATTTCGAGACTCCTCGTCATGTCCCTGATCTCATCCGGGACTCCGAACTCCTTCGGTACATCAAAACACATAAACTCATAATATAACCGTCATCGAACTTTAAGCGTGCGGACCCTACGGGTTCGAGAACTATGTAGACATGACCGAGACACGTCTCCGGTCAATAACCAATAGCGGAACCTAGATGCTCATATTGGCTCCCACATATTCTACGAAGATCTTTATCGGCCAGACCGCATAACTACATACGTTGTTCCCTTTGTCATCGGTATGTTACTTGCCCGAGATTCGATCGTCGGTATCTCAATACCTAGTTCAATCTCGTTACCGGCAAGTCTCTTTACTCGTTCCGTAATACATCATCCCGCAACTAACTCATTAGTTGCAATGCTTGCAAGGCTTATAGTGATGTGCATTACCGAGTGGGCCCAGAGATACCTCTCCGACAATCGGAGTGACAAATCCTAATCTCGAAATACGCCAACCCAACATGTACCTTTGGAGACACCTGTAGAGCTCCTTTATAATCACCCAGTTACGTTGTGACGTTTGGTAGCACACAAAGTGTTCCTCCGGTAAACGGGAGTTGCATAATCTCATAGTCATAGGAACATGTATAAATCATGAAGAAAGCAATAGCAACAAACTAAACGATCAAGTGCTATGCTACCGGAATAGGTCAAGTCAATCACATAATTCTCCTAATGATGTGATCCCGTTAATCAAATGACAACTCATGTCTATGGCTAGGAAACATAACCATCTTTGATCAACAAGCTAGTCAAGTAGAGGCATACTAGTGACACTTTGTTTGTCTATGTATTCACACATGTATTATGTTTCTGGTTAATACAATTGTAGCATGAATAATAAACATTTATCATGATATAAGGAAATAAATAATAACTTTATTATTGCCTCTAGGGCATATTTCCTTCACCGACTCCAACTCCAACTCTATATAACTGCTTTCGGGGAGAAAAAAATAAGGGAGAAGAAATCATCGCGTTTTACGATACGGAGCCACCGCCAAGCCCTAAAACCTCTCAGGAGGGCTGATCTGGAGTCCGTTCGGGGCTCCGGAGAGGGGGATTCGTCGTCATCGTCATCATCAACCATCCTCCATCACCAATTTCATGATGCTCACCGCCGTGCATGAGTAATTCCATCGTAGGCTTGCTGGACGGTGATGGGTTGGATGAGATTCACCATGTAATCGAGTTAGTTTTGTTAGGGTTTGATCCCTAGTATCCACTATGTTCTGAGATTGATGTTGCTATGACTTTGCTATGCTTAATGCTTGTCACTAGGGCCCGAGTGCCATGATTTCACATCTGAACCTATTATGTTTTCATCAATATATGAGAGTTCTAGATCCTATCTTGCAAGTCTATACTCACCTATTATGTGTTATGATCCGTTAACCCCGAAGTGACAATAATCGGGATTCTTACCGGTGATGACCGTAGTTTGAGGAGTTCATGTATTCACTATGTGCTAATGCTTTGTTCCGGTTCTCTATTAAAAGGAGGCCTTAATATCCCTTAGTTTCCGTAAGGACCCCGCTGCCACGGGAGGGTAGGACAAAAGATGTCATGCAAGTTCTTTTCCATAAGCACGTATGACTATATTCGAAATACATGCCTACATTACATTGACGAATTGGAGCTAGTTCTGTGTCACCCTATGTTATGACTGTTACATGATGAACCTCATCCGGCATAATTATCCATCATTGATCCAATGCCTACGAGCTTTCCATATACTGGTTTACGCTTATTTACTTTCCCCTTGCTATTGTTACAATCGCTACAAAATACCAAAAATATTATTTTGCTTTCATTACTCTTTTGTTACCGTTAACATCACTATCATATTACTTTGCTACTAAACACTTTGCTGCAGATACTAAGTTTCCAGGTGTGGTTGAATTGACAACTCAGCTGCTAATACTTGAGAATATTCTTTCGCTCCCCTTGTGTCGAATCAATAAATTTGGGTTGAATACTCTACCCTCGAAAGCTGTTGCGATCCCCTATACTTGTGGGTTATCAGTGGTGCGTCAAGGAATGATCTGTGCCCTGTCTGGTTCTTGGTTTTCAAGGGCCGAGTTAAACTTGGGGCCCAGGGCCAGACAGTCATAGGAGACCGAGGGCAAGTCCTGGTCTTCATACACTGTTTTCATATTGGGGCTCGAAGCCGAGTTGTCTAGGGGGAGTTCGGCCAGGGATGATACCTGGCTACTGAATGTCAATCCGTCGCAGGGGCTCAAGGTCGGAGGCATGTCGTGAGGCGAGGGTTTGACCGAGAGTGACTCTTGGAGTCTGAACATTGCTCCCATATCAAGGCCTAAGGCTGGGTCTTCGGCAGGTGTTACCAACGTGGTCGAAAGGGATTCTTGGCCTCGGGTTAGGGTAGAACCGTCCGAACTCAAGGCTCACTAAAGGATTAAGGTCGATCCGCATATCGGATCGGGGGGAAACTCCAGAGCGGGCACAGCAGGGCCCATAGGGGTATGGGGAGAGACTGCGAATCCGGTGAAGACCAGATCGCCTTAGGCGTCCGCAATGTATTCCAAGTTACCAAATCGAATCCGGTGCTCAGGGGCGAAATTGTTGATTTGGTCTAGATGACAAGTTGGGTTGGCGTGCAGCACGATGCTGCCGAACGCGAAGAGTTAGCTAAGGACAAAGAGGTCCCTGGAGCTGACGCCCTCTTTGATGATCATGCAAGCCATCGATCCTTCGGCAACCCAACCGCGGAACTCTTAATGAAAGCACCAATGCTGGTGTCAAAACCGGCGGATCTTGGGTAGGGGCCGGGTCCCGGGCTGTGGATCTAGGATCAATGGGGAACAATGGACGATGGACACGGTGTTTACCCAAGTTTGGGCCCTCTTGAAGAGGTAACACCCTACGTCCTGCTTGATTGTATTTGATGTATGATATGGTTACAGAGTTGATCTACCTCGAGATTAGGCAAGCTAAACCCTAGGTTGATGTGGTGATGGATGTTGCTCTAGCCTAAAGACTAAAATCCCCTGGTTTATATAGATAGCAGTAGGGCGAGGGTTACATGTGACCGGTTACAATGTAAGAAAGATCATGTCTAATCTTGGCTTGGAGGGCACACCATGACTCCGAAG
Source organism: Triticum urartu (assembly GCF_056163025.1). Classification (NCBI taxonomy): domain Eukaryota; kingdom Viridiplantae; phylum Streptophyta; class Magnoliopsida; order Poales; family Poaceae; genus Triticum; species Triticum urartu. The sequence goes on from NC_141877.1 coordinate 28,358,985, forward strand.
ATTCCTTATCCGTCCACGGATCCGCAATCTAGCTCGGCCCATCAGTCTGGCCCATATACAGCAGGCTGGCACCTGACGACCCCTCAATCTAGGACTCCCTCAGATGCCCCTTTATATTTTTGCACTTCATCCAATCAAATAGATCTTTTCCACCAAATTTATAGTTTTCCCCTAAAAATTTATCATTGTTTAAGCAGAAACTAGTTGGAAGCCAAACATGATAAACTGCTCTTTAGTGGAGCTACAACTCCTGTGTGGAACTACTCCAAACTATTTTTATTATTCCCTCAAAGCTTTCACTCATATATCTTGCACGGTACTAATATGTTCTTATGTATTAGTTGCATATCTAAACTCCTTAAAAACATCATAAAATAGAGGGTATTGTAAAAACCAGTCAATATTAATCATCTATGATTAATACTTTTAAGAGGGATTAAAGATAGACCCTTGTCTTCTAATCAGTCTCCGTTCCATGATACCAAAAGCACGTTCTAGGTGTTATTCTTGGATCTATTCTATACACCTCTCTTCCTTTGCATGTAGGACTGCATCCCCCTTGGTCGCAAGGCTTGCTCAATCAACCAAAAAAGAAGGCTAAGGAAAATTATGTGCCTACATAACCTATTCCACAATTTGATAGAAAACAGAGGCACCACTTTATTATCAAAGTTCTCGATGTCTTGTATAGTAATATACTGAATGAAGCCAAGATCTATGGAGGTAGATAAGACATGTGCTACCATATCCAAAACCTACACTACTATTGTTGCATTTGGCAATAGAAATCAATCAACCTTAACCATCCATGATAATGAAAATTTGAGAGGGAGTGAAGATGGAACCTTGTCTTCTAATCGAGTAACAATAATCAAGCACTAAAGAAGGGTTATATTTAATCTATTTTCCATCCAATTGAGTGCTTTGATATCTTATTTCATATTTGATTGGACAACAAAGGCACCTCTATATTATAAAAATTTCTCAATATCTGGAGTTGGTAATACATGAATCCTTATCTATAGGTGGTAGATAAGATATGTGCTGCCATATCTAGACTCTACTCTACTCATGTCTCAAAGTGTCGGCACTTGATGCATATCGCGCACTAGTGCTTGCAACCAAAAAATATATACATAGAAGATCAATTTTATACTTCATTATTCAATTGGCTTTCTATATTAGCTAGGAGTGTTTGTCATGACAATGTGCACACAATGTGGAATCAATTTTATTATTACCATTTTAGGATTTCACCTTATTGTGTAATGTAAATTATAATCTCTTAAAATTACTCCATTATGATCACTTTAGTTCTTCACTCCTCGGGGCCTATGACTTATTAAGTGATGTGACACCAGGAAAACTAGTCAAATTGTTTGTACACACAGAAGATGACTTAAAGAGGAGAAGAACTACAAAGGAAGTAGTTAGTTAGTGTATCATCACAACCCTTTCATGGAGTTTGAAACTCAACTACTTTTTAACCCTTGGTTAGGACCACAGTTAGTTTGTCCTACATTGGTTCTAGAAACCTAAGAAGGGCACAGTGATATATCACAATACAAACGACAAACCGTGCAGTTGATTAAAGTAGGAAAGCAACATAATAAACATATATCCACAAGGTATCAGTTACCTAGATGATCACGGTAACCTAATGGAACCTTTTGGAACTCAAATACCTTTTAAAAAGAAGAAGTTGTGGACATGCTTATCTTATGTTACTTCTCTAAACCACCATACAGTAAAACCAAGTGGCATACACGCTACTGCCAATCAGTTATCTTGTCCGTATGCAACACAACTTTGTCATGCATCAGTATTGGCTTTCGTCGATTCACAATTTCCTAGCCTAGCTATTCTTAAAATTTGAGTCACTTAAAATTGAACATATAATTTGGTCTAAAATTATAAATGTACCTCTAACTCCCAATGTGTAACCGGACCTCGTATGTGTAGTTAATACAAATATGAGCTAAAAAACATTAGCAATTATCCAATGTGGCACAACTAAGAGACAGTTGGTGTATTCCTTTGCACTACTACAAAGGCAATGATTTACTAGTGAACCATCCATATGCATCATAAATTTTGAATTCAACTACTTTTTCAATGCTTAGTTTGGAGCACATTAATTTTGTCCTATATTACCTGAAAGATAGTAAAGTACAACATCAGGCATGTTTGGGCCTTCTCTGCTCCCTGAAATTCAGCTTCACTCTAAACAATGCAAGCCAAATGGGGTAGATCCATGATATGACGCTCCCTATTCTTTTGAAGCTCTTCGGGGGGTGCTTCAAAAAACTCTAGAAGGTAGAGTTGGGAGAAAATTACCCACCACTACCACCAGTAAGTGGATACCCCTTCATTTTTCCAGCTTCATCCAATCAAATAGATCTTTTGCACCAAATTTATAATTTTACCCTAATAATTTATCATTGTTGAAGCAGAAACTAGCTGGAAACCAAACATGATAAACTGCTCTTTGATGGAGCTAAAACTCCGGTGTGGAACTACTCCAAACTATTATTATTAGTTCCTCGAAGCTTTCATACATATATCTTACACAATACTAATATTTTATTACGATATTTAATAGAGGGTATTGTAGAAACCAACCAACATTAACCAAAAGCACGTTCTAGGTGATATTCTCAGCTCTATTATATACACCTTTCTTCATTTGCATGTAGGAGTGCATCCCTCTTAGACTCAAGCCTTTCTCAATCAACTAGAAAAGAAGGCTGAGAAAAATTATGTGCCTACATAACCTATTCCACTATTTGAGCATTTTATTATCAAAGTTCTTGATGTCTTGTATAGTAATATACTGAATGAAGCCACGATCTATAGAGGTAGATAAGACATGTGCTACCATCTCCAAACCCTACACTACTATTGTCGCATTTGGCAATAGAAATCAATCAATCTTAACCATCCATGATAATCAAAATTCGAGAGGGAGTGAAGATGGAACATTGTCTTCTAATCGAGTAACAATAATCAAGCACTAAAGAGGGGTTACATTGAGTCTACTTACCATCCAATTGAGTGCTTCCATATCCTATTTCATATTTGATTGGACAACAAGGGCACCTCTATATTATAAAAGGTTCTCAATATCTAGAGTTAGTAATACATAAATTCGTTATCTATAGGCGGTAGATAAGACATGTGCTACCATATCCAAACTCTACTCCAGTCCTGTCTCAAAGTGTCGGTACTTGATGCATATCACACACTAGTGCTTGCAACCAAAGGATATACACATAGAAGATCAATTTTTTACTTCATTATTTAGTTGGCTTTCTATATTATCTAAGAGTATTTGTCACGACAATGTGCACACAATGTGGAATCAATTTTATTATTACCATTTTAGCATGTAACCTTATTGTGCAATGTAAATTATAATTCTTAAAATTATTCCATTAGGATCACTTTAATTCTTCACTCCTTGGGGCCTATGACTTCCTGAGTGATCTCACGCCGCGAACAACCAGTCAAATTGTTTGTACACACTGAAGATAACTTAAAGAGGAGAAAAACTACAAAGGAATCAGTTAGTTAGTGTATTGTCACAACCCTTCCATGGAATTTAAAACTCAAATACTTTTGACCCTTGGTTAGGAGCACGATTACTTTCTCCTACATTGGTTCTAGATGCCTAACAGGGGTAGAGTGATATATCACAAGAGAAACGACAAAACATGTAGTTGATTAAAGTAGGAAAGAAACATAATAAACATGTATCCACAAGGTACCGGTTACCTAGTCGATCACGGCAACCTACTAGAACCTTTTGAAACTCAATTACCTTTTAGAAAGAAGAAGCTATGGACATGCTAATCCTCTGTTACTTCTCTGAACCACCATACAATACAACCAAGTGATGTACACGCTACTGTCAGCCAGTTGTCTTGTTCGTATGCAACACAACTTTGTCATGCATCACTATTGGTTCCGTCGATTCACAATTGCCTAGCCTAGCTATTCTCAAAATTTGAGTATATCATTTGGTCTAAAATTATAGATGTACTGCTAATTCCCTATGTGTAACCGGACCTCGTATGTGTAGTTAATACATATAAGAACTATACAACATTAGCAATCATCCAATGTGGCACAAGTAAGAGATAGTTGGTGTATTCCTTTGCACTACTACAAAGGCAATGATTTTTTAGTGAACCATCCATATGCATCATAAATTTTGAATTCAAATACTTTTCCAATGCTTAGTTTGGAGCACATTAATTTTGTCCTATATTACCTCAAAGACAGTAAAGTACAACATAGGGCTTATTTGGGACTGCTCCGCTCCCTTAAATTCAGCTGGGCTCTAAAAATTGCAAGTCAAATGGGGTAGCTCCACAATATTCCGCTCCCTATTATTTTGAAGCTCTTCGGGGGGTGCTTCAAAAAAGTCTGGAAACTGGAGTTGGGAGGAAATTACCCACCACTTCCACCAGTAAGTGGGTACCCCTTCATTTTTTCCACTTGATCAAATCAAATAGATCTTTTCAACCAAATATATAATTGTTACCCTAAAAGTTTATCATTGTTGAATAAGAAACTAGCTGGAAGCCAAACATGATAAACTGCTATTTGGTGGAGTTACAACTCCTACGTGGAACTGCTCCAAACTAGATTTGGTGAAATGAAGCTTATTTTGATGGAACTGCTTCTAAAAGCTCCAAACTAGTATTTCCCAAACAGGCCCTTAGATGCCATGGCAATACTAAACCTATTGAAATTGGAGAATGCACTACTTAGATGTCATGTGACTCATGTACTCAAATGTGTGTTGAGGCCCAGAGAGTCACCACTCTTCAAATCCCCCACATGGTGGTGAAGAGAGATTGTGGGTGGGGTGGACGGGGGCAATGATGTGAGGAAGTGATACGTATCCAATGTATCAATAATTTTTTATTGTTCCATGCTATTATATTATCTGTTTTGGATGTTTTATATGCATTAATATGCTATTTTATATTATTAACATAGAGCCCAGTGTTGGTTTCTATTTTTTTACTTGTTTTTTAGCTTCGCAGAAAAGGAATATCAAACGGAGTCCAAACAGAATAAAACATTCGCGATGATTTTTCTTGGACCAGAAGACACCGAGAGGACTTGGAGTACAAGTCAGAAGAGCCATGAGGCGGCGCCCCTCGGTGACTCCCTGGCCAAGATCTTCATCCTATACATTCACACATATTCCAAAACCCTCAAAAGCATCCATGAAAACACTTTTCCACCGCTACAACCTTCTCCGTGAGATACCATTTTGGGCCCTTTTCCGTCATCCTGCCGGAGGGGGATTCGATCACAGAGGGCATCTACATCAACTCTATTGCCCTTCCGATGAAGCATGAGTAGTTTACCACAGACCTACGGGTCCATAGCTAGTAGCTAGATGGCTTCTTCTCTCTCTTTGATTCTCAATACCATGTTCTCCTCGATGTTCTTGGAGATCTATCCGATGCAATCTTCTTTTGCGGCGTGTTTGTCGAGATGCAATGAATTGTGGATTTATGATCAGCTTATCTATGAATATTATTTGAATCTTCTCCGAATTCTTATATGCATGATTTGATATCTTTGTATTTATCTTCGAATTATCAGTTTGGTTTGGCCAACTAGATTGGTTTTTCTTGCAATGGGAGAGGTGCTTCACTTTGGGTTCAATCTTGCGGTGTCCCCACCCAGTGAAAAAGTAAGGGTAGCGAGGCACGTATTGTATTGTTTCCATCGAGGATAAAAAGATGGGGTTTCCATCATATTTCTTTAGTTTATCCCTCTACATCATGTCATCTTACTTAAGGCATTACTCTGTTCTTTATGAACTTAATACTCTAGATGCAGGCAGGAATCGGTCGATGTGTTGAGTAATAGTAGCAGATGCAGGCAGGAGTCGATCTACTTGACATGGATGTAATGCCTATATTACATAATCATTGCCTTGGATATCGTCATAACTTTGCGCTTTTCTATCAATAGCTCGACAGTAATTTTTTCACCCACCGTATTATTTGCCTTCAAGAGAGAAGCCTCTAGTTGAAACCTATGCCCCTGCATCTATTTCCCATCATATTAGTTTCTGATATACTATTTTGCAATCTTTTATTTTCAGATCTATAAACCAAAAAACCCAAAATATTTTATCTTTTGTTTTGTTTTATTTATCTCTATCAGATCTCACCTTTACAAGTGACCGTGAAGAGATTGACAACCCCTTTATCACGTTATGTGTAAGTGTTTGATTGTTTTTGCAGGTGCATCTATTGGGGACTTGCGCATTTCTCCTACTAGATTGATACCTTGGTTCTTAACTCAGGGAAATACTTATCTCTACAGTGTTGCATCACTCTTTCCTCTTCAAGGAAAAACCAACACAAGCTCAAGAAGTAGCAGGAAGCTGGTGTGGAGGTTTATCAGTCTAGATGCAATTGGGACACCCTAGATAGAATCCGCTCCCATGCAACAATGGCATGGGGCCGGCAGAGATTAGGTGCCCCAACCTCCAAGTCTCCATGCCACCGCAAAAAATGCAAATGATGAGGCATATGACCCAGAGATGACAATGTAACTTTTATGAGGGATGATATTCCAGTGGTGGAGGACGGAAGCTCAAGCTTCATAGAAAGGCAACAATGTTGACGAAAACTAGAGTACTTGCTTGCAGTGATGAACGCGCCTGAGGTGAAGGGAGCGAAAACATCCTCCAACAAAGCACGAGAAGCCATCAAGTCAGCCATGAGATTATTTTTTGATAAAGGCCACTTTTATTATCTCAAAATGTGGCATCAAACGGCTACAAATCATGATGAGTGACACCCGGCCTCTGTATATCTAAGATCCACACAGCCACAAAAACCGTTTGATAAAGTATGTAAACACAATAATTTGGCAACAGTAAAGCCACATGAGACCAAAACTATGCCTATATCGATGGAGAAGGTGGACCGGTCTAGAGATTATGATGCCACCCATGTTGGGTAAAAACCTCCCTGGGCACCCGCTCCAGCCGCATACACGTCGCCTTGAACAGTGACTTGCACTCCGTTCAGTGCGACATAGAACACATATGAAGCCAGTGTGTACAACGGTAGATAAGTTGCATAGGAGAAGAGATTTGCCATTAAAAACATAGTCATTTCTACATAGCGAAAGAGACCATAGTAAGGCAGACGCTCCCACCCAAATTAGAGTACTAATCGCCTTTGCTATTCCATGAAGCCAGTGACCATATGTATTGGCAACACTTATCGGCGGATACAAATTAGACGCTATTTCGATGATGGACTATGTAGCACACGCAAACTTGCATTGAAAGAAGAGGTGTTTGATTGTCTCGTTGATACGTCTCCAACGTATCTATAATTTTTGATTGCTCCATGCTATATTATCTACTGTTTTGGACATTATTGGGCTTTATCATCCACTTTTATATTATTTTTGGGACTAACCTATTAACCGGAGGCCCAGCCCGGAATTATTGTTTTTTTGCCTGTTTTAGGGTTTTGAAGAAAAGGAATATCAAACGGAGTCCAAACGGAATGAAACCTTCAGCAACGTGATTTTCTCGACGAATAAGACCAGACAGACTTGGACCCTATGTCAAGAAAGAAAATAGGAGGCCACGAGGTAGGGGGCGCGCCCACCCCCACCAGGCGCGCCCTCCACCCTCGTGGGCCCCCTGTTGCTCCACCGACATACTCCTTCCTCCTATATATATCCACGTACCCCCAAACGATCAGAACAGGAGCCAAAACCCTAATTCCACTGCCGTAACTTTCTGTATCCATGAGAACCCATCTTGGGGCATGTTCCGGAGCTCCGCCGGAGGGGGCATCGATCATGGAGGGCTTCTACATCAACACCATAGCCTCTCCGATGAAGTGTGGGTAGTTTACCTCAGACCTACGGGTCCATAGTTAGTAGCTAGATGGCTTCTTCTCTCTTTTTGGATCTCAATACAATGTTCTCCCCCTCTCTTGTGGAGATCTATTCGATGTAATCTTATTTTTGCGGTGTGTTTGTTGAGACCAATGAATTGTGGGTTTATGATCAAGTCTATCTATGAATAATATTTGAATCTTCTCTAAATTCTTTTATGTATGATTGGTTATCTTTGAAAGTCTCTTTGAATTATCAGTTTGGTTTGGCCTACTAGATTGATCTTTCTTGCAATGGGAGAAGTGCTTAGCTTTGGGTTCAATCTTGCGGTGTCCTTTCCCGGTGACAGTAAGGGCAGCAAGGCACGTATTGTATTGTTGCCATCGAGGATAACAAGATGGGGTTTTCTTCATATTTCATGAGTCTATCCATCTACATCATATCATCTTGCTTAAGGTGTTACTCTGTTTTTAACTTAATACTCTAGATGCATGCTGGATAGCGGTCGATGAGTGGAGTAATAGTAGTAGATGCAGGCAGGAGTCGGTCTACTTGTCTCGGACGTGATGCCTATATACATGATCAAAAGGTCAATGAAATTATGCCATTTCAAAAACAAAAGGCTAAGTGAATGCATCACTTGCTTAAAGCTCTTGTAAAATCTGACCTACCCGAGGTCCAAGCTGGTTACTGATGGTGGTGGAGAGGGGCACTCACGTTCTTTATAAAAGAGGAAGGCTTCTCCAAGCAAATGATGTCTTAGAATTACCTAGTAGTGTAGTGCATTATTCTTTGTGACTCTACATATTAGGGATCCTAATTTGGTACATATAGGCATGGAAGGCATCTGGAATTACCAACGGAGAACTAGAATTGTGACATGTACTATATCCCTTGCACATTCGTTGTTCGTCTCCCTCCTACTTTGCTGCCTTGGCATCGCTATGACATGAGATGTTGGATCGGCTCACACAACCATGCAATCGTGAGCTTTATCGGGAGTTGAATGAAGTGCGAGAGTGCTTTGTGGATATCTTGCCATGAGATCATGCTGTAAAAACATCCCTCAATGTTGTAAGTGCTAACCATATACTCCGTCAAACCTTTCATAAAGGGACATCTTGAATCTAGCACGGTGCACCTGTGATGTTGTTTAGTTCAGTTGAAAACTTGAAAGACTAAGGATAGATTTCTCTCAAATAATATCTTTTAACTATTGCAATTTTACTCGATATCATATATATAGTACAACAACAAATAATGTTTGAAAATTGCATTTTGAAGACCATATCAACAATGTTAAGATTTTGTGAAAATTGAAAGGCATAGAAGATAGAAGGGTTGCTAAAAACATCCCTAATAAGGGCATCTCCAAAGCCGACCCTCAAACCTCCCACATCCGTCTGTAACACGTTGTCCGGACTGCGAAAGCCATTCAACGCGGTCCTGTATCAGTCCGCGGTGCGGTCCCGACGTGTTTTCTTCCGCAAACCGGAGATAAACTGATGGGGAATGTAGTAATTTCAAAAATTTCCCTACGCACACGCAAGATCATGGTGATGCATAGCAACGAGAGGGGAGAGTCGTCCATGTATCCTCGTAGACCATTAAGCGGAAGCGTTATGACAACGCGGTTGATGTAATCGTACGTCTTCACGATCGACGGATCCTCAGTACTGAACGTACGGCACCTCCGCGTTTAGTACACGTTCAGCTCGGTGACGTCCCGCGAACTCACGATCCAGTAGAGCTCGAGGGAGAGTTTTGTCAGCATGACGGCGTGGTGACGATGTTGATGAAGCTACCATAGCAGGGCTCCAGCTAAGCACCGCTACAGTATGATCGAGGTGGATTATGGTGGAGGGGGGCACCGCACACGGCTGGGAGAGATCAATGATCAACTTGTGTGTCTAGAGGTGCCCCCTGCCCCATATATAAAGGAGCAAGGGGGGAGAGGCGGCCGGCCAAGGAGGGCGCGCCAAGGGGGCAGTCCTACTCCCACCGGGAGTAGGACTCCTCCTTTCCTAGTAGGAGTAGGAGAGGGGGAAGGAAAGGGAGAGGAGGAGAAGGAAAGAGGGGCCAGCCCCCCTTGCCCTAAACTGATATGTCTCCAACTTATCTATAATTTTTGATTGTTCCATGCTATATTATATCCTGTTTTGGACATTATTGGGCTTTATTATACACTTTCATATTATTTTTGGGACTAACCTATTAACCGGAGGCCCAGCCCAGAATTGATTTTTTTTGCCTATTGTAGGGTTTCGCAGAAAAAGAATATCAAACGGAGTCCAAACGGAATGAAACCTTCGGGAATGTGATTTTCGGAACGAACATGATCCAGAGGACTTGGACCCTACGTCAAGAAATCAACCAGGAAGGCACGAGGTAGGGGGCGCCTACCCCCCCCCCCCCCCAGGTGTGCCCTCCACCCTCGTGGGGCCCACGTTGCTCCACCGACGTACTCCTTCCTCCTATATGTACCTACATACCCCCAAACTACCAGATAAGGAGCCAAAACCCAAATTCCACCGCCGTAACTTTCTCTATCCACGAGATCCCATCTTGGGGCCTTTTCTGGACCTCCACCGGAGGGGGTATTGATCACGGAGGGCTTCTACATCAACACCATAGCACCTCCGATGAAGTGTGAGTAGTTTACTTCAGACCTACGGGTCCATAGTTATTAGCTAGATGGCTTCTTCTCTCTTTTTGGATCTCAATACAAAGTTCTCCCCCTCTCTTGTGGAGATCTATTCGATGTAATCTTCTTTTGCGGTGTGTTTGTTGAGATCGATGAATTGTGGGTTTATGATCAAGTTTATCTATGAACAATATTTGAATCTTGTCTGAATTCTTTTATGTATGATTGGTTATCTTTGCAAGTCTCTTCGAATTATCAGTTTGGTTTGGCCTACTAGATTGATCTTTCTTGCAATGGGAGAAGTCCTTAGCTTTGGGTTCAATCTTGCGGTGTCTTTGCCAGTGATAGTAGGGGCAGCAAGGCACGTATTGTATTGTTGCCATCGAGGATAACAAGATGGGGTTTATATCATATTGCATGAGTTTATCCCTCTACATCATGTCATCTTGCTTAAAGCGTTACTCTGTTCTCTTGAACTTAATACTCTAGATGCATGATGGATAGCGGTCGATGTGTGGAGTAATAGTAGTAGATGCAGGCAGGAGTCGGTCAACTTGCCTCGGACGTGATGCCTATATACATGATCATACCTAGATATTCTCATAACTATGCTCAATTCTGTCAATTGCTCAACAGTAATTTGTTCACCCGTCGTAGAATACTTATGCTCTCGAGAGAAGCCACTAGTGAAACCTATGGCCCCTGGGTCTATCTTTATCATATTGATCTCCTACTACTTATTTATTTCCTTTGCTATTTACTTTGCCTTTATTTTACTTTGCATCTTTTATCATAAAAATACCAAAAATATTATCTTATCATATCTATCAGATCTCACTCTTGTAAGTGGCCCTATAGGGATTGACAACCCCTATTTGCGTTGGTTCCGACGATTTTTTTTGTTTTGTGCAGGTGCGAGGGACTCGCGCGTAGCCTCCTACTGGATTGATACCTTGGTTCTCAAAAACTGAGGGAAATACTTACGCTACTTTGCTGCATCATCCCTTCCTCTTCGAGGAAAACCAACGCAGTGCTCAAGAGGTAGCAAGAAGGATTTCTGGCGCCGTTGCCGGGGAGGTCTACGCAAAAGTAAACATACCAAGTACCCATCACATACCTTATCTCCCGCATTACATTATTTGCCATTTGCCTCTCGTTTTCGTCTCCCCCACTTCACCCTTGCCGTTTTATTCGCCCTCTCTCTCTCTATCCTCCCTCTCTATTTGCCTCTTTTTGCCCGCTTGCTTTTTGTTTGCTTGTGTGTTAGTTTGTTTGCTTGTCACGATGGCTCTACCTAAATTTGGTGACCTTCACCTTAAAAGATTAGAAGAGATCGAAAGCAATGTCAGGAGTTTCATGGTCTTGTAATTTGAACATAATAGTTTCTTCAGAAACGAGCTTAAAGAACATAATTTTTTTATGAGTTTTATGAATAAAGAGCTTGATGATATGTCTAAAGAATTCGATGGTTTAAGATCCCAAATTGCTCATCTTGAGAAATTAACTGCTGAAATTCGGATAGGCAGGCTACCTTAGTTAATAAGATGGCCGCTAAACCGGACTGCTATGAAAATAAAGATGAAGATCTAAAAGTTATTGATGTGTCCCCTATTAAATCTTTGTTTTGCAATATGAATCTTGATAATTATGGACTGAATATGATCCACCTTTACCTAGAAGTCGTTCCAAGAATTCGGAATTTGTTGATCTTGATGCTAAATTTGATAAAAGTGGGATTGAAGAAAACTAAACCCTAGATGTTGCTAAACCCACTATTATGGATTTCAAGGAATTTAACCATGAAAATTGCTCTTTGATTGATTGTATTTCCTTGTTGCAATCCGTGCTAAATTCTCCTCATGCTTATAGTCAAAATAAAGCGTTTACTAAACATATCGTTGATGCCTTGATGCTATCTTATGAAGAAAAACTTGAATTGGAAGTTTCTATCCCTAGAAAAATTTATGATGAGTGGGAACCAACTATTATAATTAAAATTAAACATCATGAGTGCTACGCTTTATGTGATTTGTGTGCTAGTGTTTCCATGATCCCTAAGACTTTGTGTGATTTGTTAGGTTTCCGTGATTTTGATGATTGCTCTCTAAACTTGCACCTTGTGGATTCCACTATTAAGAAACCTATGGGAATAATTAAATATGTTCTTATTGTTTCAAATAGGAATTATGTGCCCGTAGATTTTATTGTTCTTGACATAGATTGCAATCCTTCATGTCCTATTATTCTTGGTAGACCTTTCCTTAGAACGATTGGTGCAATTATTGATATGATGGAAGGAAATATTAGATTACAATTTCCATTAAGAAAAGGCATGGAACACTTTCCTAGAAATAAAATTAAATTACCTTATGAATCTATTATGAGAGCCACTTATGGATTGCCTACCAAAGATGGCAATACCTAGATCTATTCTTGCTTGTTATGCCTAGCTAGGGGCATTAAACGATAGCGCTTGTTGGGAGGCAACCCAATTTTATTTGTATTCCTTGCTTTTTGCTCCTGTTTAGTAATAAATAATTTATCTAGCCTCTGTTTTGGTTGTGTTTTTTGTGTTTAATTAGTGTTTGTGCCAAGTAGAACCGTTGGGAAGACTTGGGGAAAGTCTTGTTGAACTTGCTGTAAAAAACAGAAACTTTAGCACTCACGAGAACTGCTGTCATTTTTATTTGAAAAGTGCTATTTAGTTAATTATTTTTGAAGATGATTAATAGATAAATTCATCACATCAGAAATTTATTTTAGAATTTTTGGGGTTCCAGATCTTGCGCTAGCTACAGATTACTACAGACTGGTCTGTTTTTGACAGATTCTGTTTTTCGTGTGTTGTTTGCTTATTTTGATGAATCTATGGCTAGTAAAATAGTTTATAAACCATAGAGAAGTTGGCATACAGTAGGTATAACACCAATATAAATAAAGAATGAGTTCATTACAGTACCTTGAAGTGATCTTTTGTTTTCTTTCGCTAACGGAGCTCACGAGATTTTCTACTTTAAGTCTTGTGTTATGAAGTTTTCAAGTTTTGGGTAAAGATTTGATGGATTATGGAACAAGGAGTGGCAAGAGCCTAATCTTGGGGATGCCCATGTCAGCCCCAAGATAATCTAAGGACACCTAAAAGCCAAAGCTTGGGGATGCCCCGGAAGGCATCCCCTCTTTCGTCTACTTCTATCGGTAACTTTACTTGGAGCTATATTTTTATTTACCACATGATATGTGTTTTGCTTGGAGCGTCTTGTATTATTTGAGTCTTTGCTTGTTAGTTTACCACAATCATGCTTGCTGTACACACCTTTCGAGAGAGCCATACATGATTTACAATTTGTTAGAATACTCTATGTGCTTCGCTTATATCTTTTGAGTTATGTAATTTTGCTCTAGTACTTCACTTATATCTTTTATAGCACGGTGGTGAATTTGTTTTATAGAAACTATTGATCTATCATGCTTCACTTAGATTATTTTGAGAATCTTAATAGCATGGTAATTTGCTTAAAATCCTAATATGCTTGGTACACAAGATTAATAAATAAAACTTTCTTATGAGTGTGTTGAGAGCATCTCCAACAGGCGAGCCAAACTAGCGCCGCGCCGCAAAATCCCCCCTTTTAGCGCCCGCAACCGGAATAGTGTTGGAAATATGCCCTAGAGGCAATAATAAAAGGATTATTATTATATTTCCTTGTTCATGATAATTGTCTTTTATTCATGCTATAATTGTGTTATCCGGAAATCGTAATACATGTGTGAGTTATAGACACCAACATGTCCCTAGTAAGCCTCTAGTTGACTAGCTCGTTGATCAACAGATAGTCATGGTTTCTTGACTATGGACATTGGATGTCATTGATAACGAGGTCACATCATTAGGAGAATGATGTGATGGACAAGACCCAATCCTAAACATAGCACAAGATCGTATAGTTCGTTTGCTAGAGTTTTTCCAATGTCAAGTATCTTTTCCTTAGACCATGAGATCGTGTAACTCCCGGATACCGTAGGAATGCTTTGGGTGTACCAAACGTCACAAAGTAACTGGGTGACTATAAAGGTATACTACGGGTATCTCCGAAAGTATCTGTTGGGTTGACACGGATCAAGACTGGGATTTGTCACTCCGTATGATGGAGAGGTATCTCTGGGCCCACTCGGTAATGCATCATCATAATGAGCTCAAAGTGACAAAGTGTCTGGTCACGGGATCATGCATTACGGTACGAGTAAAGTGACTTGCCGGTAACGAGATTGAACGAGGTATTGGGATACCGATGATTGAATCTCGGGCAAGTAAAATACCGATTGACAAAGGGAATTGTATACGGGGTTGCTTGAATCCTCGACATCGTGGTTCATCCGATGAGATCATCGAGGAGCATGTGGGAGCCAACATGGGTATCCAGATCCCGCTGTTGGTTATTGACCGGAGAGCCATCTCGGTCATGTCTACATGTGTCCCGAACCCGTAGGGTCTACACACTTAAGGTTCGGTGACGCTAGGGTTGTAGAGATATGAATATGCAGTAATCCGAAAGTTGTTTGGAGTCCCGAATGAGATCCCGGACGTCACGAGGAGTTCCGGAATGGTCCGGAGGTGAAGAATTATATATAGGAAGTGCAGTTTTGGCCATCGGGAGAGTTTCGGGGGTCACCGGTATTGTACCGGGACCACCGGATGGGTCCCGGGGGTCCACCGGGTGGGACCACCCATCCCGGAGGGCCCCATGGCTGAAGTGGGGAGGGGAACCAGCCCATAGTGGGCTCGTGCGCCCCCCTTGGTCCACCCCCTGCACCTAGGGTTGGAAACCCTAGGGTGGGGGGGGGCGCCCCACTTGCCTTGGGGCCACTCCACCCTTGGCCGCCGCCCCCCTAGGAGATCGCATCTCCTAGGGCCGGCGCCCCCCCTTGGGGAGCCTATATAAAGGGGGGGAGGGGCAGCCGCACCCTTGACTCTTGGCGCCTCCCTCTCCCCTGCTACACATCTCCCTCTCGCAGAAGAACGGCGAAGCCCTGCTGCGGTGACTGCTGCATCCACCACCACGCCGTCGTGCTGCTGGATCTTCATCAACCTCTCCTCCCCCCTTGCTGGATCAAGAAGGAGGAGACGTCACGCTGACCGTACGTGTGTTGAACACGGAGGTGCCGTCCATTCGGCGCTAGGATCTCCGGTGATTTGGATCACGTCGAGTACGACTTCCTCATCCCCATTCTTTGAACGCTTCCGCGCGTGATCTACAAAGGTATGTAGATGCAACCCGATCACTCGTTTCTAGATGAACTCATAGATGGATCTTGGTGAAACCGTAGGAAAATTTTTGTTTTCTGCAACGTTCCCCAACAGTGGCATCATGAGCCAGGTCTATGCGTAGTTCTCTTTGCACGAGTAGAACACAATTTGTTGTGGGCGTAGATGTTGTCAACTTTCTTGCCGCTACTAGTCTTGTTTTGCTTCAGCAGTATTGTGGGATGAAGCGGCCCGGACCAACCTTACACATACGCTTACGTGAGACCGGTTCCACCGACTGACATGCAGTAGTTGCATAAGGTGGCTGGCGGGTGTCTGTCTCTCCCACTTTAGTTGGAGCGGATTCGATGAAAAGGGTCCTTATGAAGGGTAAATAGAAGTTGACAAATCACGTTGTGGCTTTCACGTAGGTAAGAAAACGTTCTTGCTAGAACCCTATTGCAGCCACGTAAAACTTGCAACAACAATTAGAGGACGTCTAACTTGTTTTTGCAGCAAGTGTTTTGTGATGTGATATGGCCATAGTTGTGATGAATGATGAATGATATATATGTGATGTATGAGATGTTCATGCTATTGTAATAGGAATCACGACTTGCATGTCGATGAGTATGACAACCGGCAGGAGCCATAGGAGTTGTCTTTATTTTTTGTATGACCTGCGTGTCATTGAGAAACGCCATGTAAATTACTTTACTTTATTGATAAACCTGTTAGCCATAGTAGTAGAAGTAATAGTTCGCGAGCAACTTCATGGAGACATGATGATGGAGATCATGATGATGGAGATCATGGTGTCATGCCGGTGACAAGATGATCATGGAGCCCCAAGATGGAGATCAAAGGAGCTATGTGATATTGGCCATATCATGTCACTATTATTATTTGATTGCATGTGATGTTTATCATGTTTTTGCATCTTGTTTACTTAGAACGACGGTAGTAAATAAGATGATCCCTCGTAATAATATCAAGAAAGTGTTCCCCCTAACTATGCGCCGTTGCAACAGTTCGTTGTTTCGAAGCACCACGTGATGATCGGGTGTGATAGATTCCAACGTTCACATACAACGGGTGTAAGACAGATTTACACATGCAAACACTTAGGTTGACTTGACGAGACTAGCATGTACAGACATGGCCTCGGAGCACAGAAGACCGAAAGGTCGAGCATGAGTCGTATAGAAGATACGATCAACATGAATATGTTCACCGATGTTGACTAGTCCGTCTCACGTGATGATGGGACACGGCCTAGTTAACTCGGATCATGTTATACTTAGATGACTGGAGGGATGTCTATCTGAGTGGGAGTTCATTAAATAGATGAACTTAATTATTATGAACTTAGTCTAAAATATTTACAATATGTCTTGTAGATCAAATGGCCAACGTTGTACTCAACTTCAACGCGTTCCTAGAGAAAACCAAGCTGAAAGACGATGGCAGCAATTATACGGACTGGGTCCGGAACCTGAGGATCATCCTCATAGCTGCAAAGAAAGATTATGTCCTAGAAGCACCGCTAGGTGACGCACCTGTTCTCCCTACGGAACAAGACATTATGAACGCTTGGCAGACGCGTGCTGATGATTACTCCCTCGTTCAGTGTGGCATGCTTTACAGCTTAGAACCGGGGCTCCAAAAGCGTTTTGAGAGACACGGAGCATATGAGATGTTCGAAGAGCTGAAAATGGTTTTTCAAGCTCATGCCCGGGTCGAGAGATATGAAGTCTCCGACAAGTTCTTCAGCTGTAAGATGGAGGAAAATAGTTCTGTCAGTGAGCACATACTCACTATCTCAGGGTTACATAACCGCTTGACTCAGCTGGGAGTTAATCTCCCGGATGACGCGGTCATTGACAGAATCCTTGAGTCGCTTCCACCGAGCTACAAGAGATTTGTGATGAACTTCAATATGCAGGGCATGGAAAAGACCATTCCTGAAGTATTTGCAATGCTGAAATCAGCAGAGGTAGAAGTCAAAAAGGAACATCAAGTGTTGATGGTGAATAAAACCACTAAGTTCAAGAAAGGCAAGGGTAAGAAGAACTTCAAGAAGGACGGCAAGGGAGTTGCCGCGCCCGGCAAGAAAGCTGCCGGGAAGAAGCCAAAGAATGGACCCAAGCCCGAGACTGGGTGCTTTTATTGCAAGGAAAGTGGTCACTGGAAGCGGAACTGCCCCAAATACTTAGCGGACAAGAAGGCCGGCAAAACGAAAGGTATATGTGATATACATGTAATTGATGTGTACCTTACCAGTACTCGTAGTAGCTCCTGGGTATTTGATACCGGTGCAGTTGCTCACATTTGTAACTCAAAGAAGGAGCTGCGGAATAAGCGGAGACTGGCGAAGGACGAGGTGACGATGCGCGTCAGGAATGGTTCCAAGGTCGATGTGATCGCTGTCGGCACGCTACCTCAACATTTACCTACGGGATTAGTTTTGAACCTCAATAATTGTTATTTAGTGCCAAGTTTGAGCATGAACATTGTATCATGATCTCGTTTAATACGAGAGGGCTACTCATTTAAATCCGAGAATAATGGTTGTTCTATTTATATGAGAGATATGTTTTATGGTCATGCTCCGATGGTGAATGGTTTATTCTTAATGAATCTCGAGCGTAATGCTACACATATTCATAGTGTGAGTACCAAAAGATGTAAGGTTGATAATGATAGTCCCACATACTTGTGGCACTGCCGCCTTGGTCACATAGGTGTCAAACGCATGAAGAAGCTCCATGCAGATGGACTTTTAGAGTCTCTTGATTACGAATCATTTGACACGTGCGAACCATGCCTCATGGGTAAAATGACCAAGACTCCATTCTCAGGAACAATGGAGAGAGCAACCAACTTATTGGAAATCATACATACTGATGTGTGCGGTCCAATGAGTGTTGAGGCTCGCGGTGGTTATCGTTATGTTCTCACCCTCACTGATGACTTGAGTAGATATGGATATGTCTACTTAATGAAACACAAGTCTGAGACCTTTGAAAGGTTCAAGGAATTTCAGAGTGAGGTTGAGAATCAACGTGACAGGAAAATCAAGTTCTTGCGATCAGATCGTGGAGGAGAATACTTGAGTCACGAATTTGGCACACACTTAAGAAAAAGTGGAATAGTTTCACAACTCACGCCGCCTGGAACACCTCAGTGTAATGGTGTGTCCGAATGTCGTAATCGCACTCTATTAGATATGGTGCGATCTATGATGTCTCTTACCGATTTACCACTATCATTTTGGGGCTATGCTTTAGAGACTGCCGCATTCACTTTAAATAGGGCTCCGTCGAAATCCGTTGAGACGACACTGTATGAATTATGGTTTGGGAACAAACCTAAGATGTCGTTTCTAAAAGTTTGGGGATGCGATGCTTATGTCAAGAAACTTCAACCTGAAAAGCTCGAACCCAAGTCGGAAAAATGCGTCTTCATAGGATACCCTAAAGAAACTATTGGGTATACCTTCTACCTCATATCTGAAGGCAAGATCTTTGTTGCCAAGAATGGATCCTTTCTAGAGAAGGAGTATCTCTCGAAAGAAGTAAGTGGGAGGAAAGTAGGACTTGATGAAGTATTACCTCTTGAACCGGAAAATGGCGCAACTCAAGAAAATGTTCCTGAGGTGCCTGCACTGACTAGAGAGGAAGTTAATTATGATGATCATGAAACTTCAGATTAAGTTGCTACTGAACTTCGTAGGTTCACAAGGACATGTTCCGCACCAGAGTGGTACGGCAACCCTGTCTTGGAAATCATGTTGTTAGACAACGGTGAACCTTCGAACTATGAAGAAGCGATGGCGGGCCCGGATTCCGACAAATGGTTGGAAGCCATGAAATCCGAGATAGGATCCATGTATGAAAACGAAGTATGGACTTTGACTGACTTTCCCGTTGAGCGGCGAGCCATAGAAAATAAATGGATCTTTAAGAAGAAGACAGACCCGGATGGTAATGTGACCATCTATAAAGCTCAGCTTGTCGCTAAGGGTTATCGACAAGTTCAAGGGGTTGACTACGATGAGACTTTCTCACCGGTAGCGAAGCTGAAGTCCGTCCGAATCATGTTAGCAATTGCCGCATTCTATGATTATGAGATATGGCAAATGGACGTCAAAACGACATTCCTTAATGGTTTCCTTAAGGAAGAATTGTATATGATGCAGCCGGAAGGTTTTGTCGATCCTAAGAATGCTGACAAGTTGTGCAAGCTCCAACGCTCGATTTATGGGCTGGTGCAAGCATCTCGGAGTTGGAACATTCGCTTTGATGAGATGATCAAAGCGTTTGGGTTTCTGCAGACTTATGGAGAAGCCTGCGTTTACAAGAAAGTGAGTGGGAGCTCTGTAGCATTTCTCATATTATATGTAGATGACATACTTTTGATGGGAAATGATATAGAGCTTTTGGACAGCATTAAGGCCTACTTGAATAAGAGTTTTTCAATGAAGGACCTTGGAGAAGCTGCTTATATATTAGGCATCAAGATCTATAGAGATAGATCAAGACGCCTCATAGGTCTTTCACAAAGCACATACCTTGATAAGATATTGAAGAAGTTCAATATGGATTAGTCTAAGAAGGGGTTCTTGCCTGTGTTGCAAGGTGTGAAATTGAGCTCAGCTCAATGTCCGACCACGGCAGAAGATATAGAAGAGATGAGTGTCATCCCCTATGCCTCAGCCATATGTTCTATTATGTATGCCATGCTATGTACCAGACCTGATGTAATACTTGCCGTAAGTTTGGTAGGTAGGTACCAAAGTAATCCCGGCAAGGAACACTGGACAGCAGTCAAGAATATCCTGAAGTACCTGAAAAGGACTAAGGAAATGTTTCTCGTTTATGGAGGTGACGAAGAGCTCGTCGTAAAGGGTTACGTCGACGCTAGCTTCGACACAGATCTGGATGACTCTAAGTCACAAACCGGATGCGTGTATATTTTGAATGGTGGGGCAGTAAGATGGTGCAGTTGCAAGCAGAGCGCCGTGGCGGGATCTACATGTGAAGCAGAGTACATGGCAGCCTTGGAGGCTGCGCATGAAGCAATTTGGGTGAAGGAGTTCATCACCGACCTAGGAGTCATACCCAATGCGTCAGGGCCGATCAAACTCTTCTGTGACAACACTGGAGCTATTGCACTTGCCAAGGAGCCCAGGTTTCACAATAAGACCAGGCACATCAAGCGTCGCTTCAACTCCATTTGTGAAAATGTTCAAGATGGAGACATAGATATTTGTAAAGTACATACGGACCTGAATGTAGCAGATCCGTTGACTAAACCTCTCCCTAGAGCAAAACATGATCAACACCAGAATTCCATGGGTGTTTGATTCATCACAATGTAAATAGATTATTGACTCTAGTGCAAGTGGGAGACTGTTGGAAATATTCCCTAGAGGCAATAATAAAAGGATTATTATTATATTTCCTTGTTCATGATAATTGTCTTTTATTCATGCTATAATTGTGTTATCCGGAAATCGTAATACATGTGTGAATACATAGACACCAACATGTCCCTAGTAAGCCTCTAGTTGACTAGCTCGTTGATCAACAGATAGTCATGGTTTCCTGACTATGAACATTGGATGTCATTGATAACGAGGTCACATCATTAGGAGAATGATGTGATGGACAAGACCCAATCCTAAACATAGCACAAGATCGTATAGTTCGTTTGCTAGAGTTTTTCCAATGTCAAGTATCTTTTCCTTAGACCATGAGATCGTGTAACTCCCGGATACCGTAGGAATGCTTTGGGTGTACCAAACGTCACAACGTAACTGGGTGACTATAAAGGTATACTACGGGTATCTCCGAAAGTATTTGTTGGGTTGACACGGATCAAGACTGGGACTTGTCACTCCGTATGACGGAGAGGTATCTCTGGGCCCACTCGATAAGGCATCATCATAATGAGCTCAAAGTGACCAAGTGTCTGGTCACGGGATCATGCATTACGGTACGAGTAAAGTGACTTGCCGGTAACGAGATTGAACGAGGTATTGGGATACCGACGATCGAACCTCGGGAAAGTAAAATACCGATTGACAAAGGGAATTGTATACGGGGTTGCTTGAATCCTCGACATCGTGGTTCATCCGATGAGATCATCGAGGAGCATGTGGGAGGCAACATGGGTATCCAGATCCCACTGTTCGTTATTGACCGGAGAGCCATCTCGGTCATGTCTACATGTGTCCCGAACCCGTAGGGTCTACACACTTAAGGTTCAGTGACACTAGGGTTGTAGATATATGAATATGCAGTAACCCGAAAGTTGTTCGGAGTCCCTGATGAGATCCCGGACATCACGAGGAGTTCCGGAATGGTCCGCAGGTGAAGAATTATATATAGGAAGTGCAGTTTCGGCCATCGGGAGAGTTTCGGGGGTCACCTGTATTGTATCGGGACCACCGGATGGGTCCCGGGGGTCCACCGGGTGGGATCACCCATCCCGGAGGGCCCCATGGGCTGAAGTGGGGAGGGGAACCAGCCCATAGTGGGCTGGTGCGCCCCCCTTGGCCCACCCCCTGCGCCTAGGGTTGGAAACCCTAGGGTGGGGGGCGCCCCACTTGCCTTGGGGGCCACTCCACCCTTGGCCGCCCCCCCCCTAGGAGATCCCATCTCCTAGGGCCGGCGCCCCCCTTGGGGAGCCTATATAAAGGGGGGGAGGGAGGGGCAGCCGCACCCTTGACTCTTGGCGCCTCCCTCTCCCCTGCTACACATCTCCCTCTCCCAGAAGAACGGCGAAGCCCTGCTGCGGTGACTGCTGCATCCACCACCACGCCGTCGTGCTGCTGGATCTTCATCAACCTCTCCTCCCCCCTTGCTGGATCAAGAAGGAGGAGACGTCACGCTGACCGTACGTGTGTTGAACATGGAGGTGCCGTCCGTTCGGCGCTAGGATCTCCGGTGATTTGGATCACGTCGAGTACGACTTCCTCATCCCCATTCTTTGAACGCTTCCGCGCGTGATCTACAAAGGTATGTAGATGCAATCCGATCACTCGTTGCTAGATGAACTCATAGATGGATCTTGGTGAAACCGTAGGAAAATTTTTGTTTTCTGCAACGTTCCCCAACAAATAGTTGCTCCAGCGGGCGCGCGAAAACCGCGCGCACGGCATACGTAGTCCAGCGCGCGGGCCGAAACGCAATCGCGCGCCGCTTATTTGCTGCGCCCGCTCCCGCGCGCTGGACTCTCACGTGCTCGCTCGTACCTCTCACCCCCCTCCAGCCGCGTCGACACCGCCGACCGCGCCACCCGGCGACCGTTCCGGCGCTTCCCCGGCCTATCCCCGCCCCACGCGCGCTTTCTCCGGCCCCCCCTAGTCCCGCCGCCCCGCGCACGTGCTAGTCCTCCGACGAACAGCGCCCGCGCGCTCGCTGCCGCTCGGCGCCCGCAAGGTGTTCGACAAAACGCCTAGAAGGTATGTATTGCTCAAAAGCCATGAATTTCATGCATGTTGATTGTAGTTTTGTATTTATAGCATAGTATTCAACATTGTAGATGAGTTCGTCGTATGATTCTTCCGAAGAAGAATTTGATATGGAAGAGGAGGAGGATCTTGCAATGATCCTAGCTATGCATATTAATAAAAAACTGAAGCACGGTGGTTCGGTTATGGGTCGTCAAAATTTTTGGAGGGATAGGATCGATGCCCACAACAGATTGATCAGGCATTATTTTGCGGAGAATCCCACATACCCCGAGTTGTATTTTCGTCGCCGGTTTAGGATGAGCACCGAGTTGTTCACGCGCATTGCAGAGAAACTAGCGAGCCATGACCGCTTTTTCAGCAAAGGAGGAATGCCGCCGGAGAGCTCGGGCATAGCACCTTTTAGAAGGTGACAGCCGCTTTGCGTATGTTGGCATACGGTATACCGGCTGATCTAGTTGATGATCACTTGGCTATGGGTGAGAGCCAAGCCATCATGTGTGTCAAGCGCTTCGCAGTCGGAACTGTGCAAGTGTTTGGCGAGGAGTATTTGAGATCTCCCAACGCTGAAGACGTCGCAAGGCTTTTAGCGATGAACAAAGCTTGCGGTTTTCCTGGCATGCTTGTCTCAATAGATTGCATGCATTGGACTTGGAAGAATTGTCCAAAGGCATGGCATGGGTAATTCCACGGCCAAAAAAGGGTTCCACTATAATCCTTAAAGCGGTGGCCGATCAAGAGACTTGGATTTGGCATGCATTCTTTGGAATGCTTGGATCTTTGAATGACATCAATGTTGTCAACCGGTCACCACTGATGAGTAAGATTGCAAATGGGGAGTTTCCACTGGTGCAGTTTGTAGCAAATGGCCGTACATACAACTATGGCTATTATCTAGCGGATGGCATCTATCCAAAGTGGCAAACCTTTGTCAAGCCGTTGAAAAAGCCAGAAGGTAAGAAAAAATCTTGATTTCCACAATGCTCAGGCGGCAGCTAGAAAAGATGTGGAGAGAGCTTTTGGGATTTTGCAAGCCCAATTTGCTATTGTGAGAGGACCGGCTAGATTTTGGGATCAGAAGATGCTTTGGTACATAATGCACACTTGTGTGATCATGCACAATATGATCATCGAGAATGAGCGTGGCCAAGATGTAGACTACTCTCAGTATGAGCTCTTGGGACATCCCGTGCGAGTGCAACGGAGGGCTGAAAGGGTGGCCCGTTTTGTTGCCTCCTATCATGCCATTCGACGTCCCGCAGCGCATAATGATCTTCAGAAGGATCTCATTGAGTGGTGGGCATGGAATGGACGACAAAGAGCATCATGATTTGTGCGTTTGTTATTGTATTGTTGAACTATTTGTTGTGTTTAATTGCACTATTTGTTGTATTGAATGATAAAAACTGTTTGTTTGAGTTGTAATAAACGAAATTGAACTATTTATTTTTGTTTGTTTTGATCATTTTGCTTCTGTTTTCGAATGCATATGTTGTTTGTGCGAGTCGCGCGCGCTGCATTTTGGCGCGCTGCTGGAGCAGTGTGCGCGCGCTGCATTTTAGCGCGGCTGCTGGAGCCAGTGCTGCGCGCCATGCCAAACCAGACGATGCGCGCGTGGCATATCTGTTTTTTGCACGCGGCGCGACCGGCGCCTGTTGGAGATGCTCTGAATACTATGATAAGTTTGATACTTGATAATTGTTTTGAGATATGGAGATGGTGATATTAAAGTCATGCTAGTTGAGTAGTTGTGAATTTGAGAAATACTTGTGTTAAAGTTTGTGATTCCCGTAGCATGCACGTATGGTGAACCGTTATGTGATGAAGTCGGAGCATGATTTATTTATTGATTGTCTTCCTTATGAGTGGCGGTCGGGGACGAGCGATGGTCTTTTCCTACCAATCTATCCCCCTAGGAGCATGCATGTAATACTTTGCTTTGATAACTTGTAGATTTTTGCAATAAGTATATGAGTTCTTTATGACTAATGTTGAGTCCATGGATTATACGCACTCTCACCCTTTCACCTTTGCTAGCCTCTCTAATACCACGCACCTTTCGCCGGTATCATACACCCACCATATACCTTCCTCAAAACAGCCACCATACCTACCTATTATGGCATTTCCATAGCCATTCCGAGATATATTGCCATGCAACTTTCCACCGTTCCGTTTATTATGACACACTCCATCATTGTCATATTACTTAGCATGATCATGTAGTCGACATCATATTTGTGGCAAAGCCACCATTCATAATTCTTTCATACATGTCACTCATGAGTCATTGCATATCCCGGTACACCGCCGAGGCATTCATATAGAGTCATATTTTGTTCTAAGTATCGAGTTGGAAATGTTGAGTTATAAGAAAAATAAAAGTGTGATGATCATCATTATTAGAGCATTGTCCCAGTGAGGAAAGGATGATGGCGACTATGATTCCCCCACAAGTTGGGATGAGACTCCGGACGAAAAATAAATAAAAGAGGCCAAAGAAGCCCAAATAAAAAAAAGGGATAGAAAGAAAAGAGGCCATAAAAAAGAGAAAAGGCCCAAATAAAAAATATGAGAGAAAAAGAGAGAAGGGACAATGTTACTATCCTTTTACCACACTTGTGCTTCAAAGTAGCACCATGATCTTCATAGTAGAGAGTCTCTCATGTTATCACTTTCATATACTAGTGGGAATCTTTCATTATAGAACTTGGCTTGTATATTCAAATGATGGGCTTCCTCAAAATTGCCCTAGGTCTTCATGAGCAAGCAAGTTGGATGCACACCCACTTAGTTTCTTTTTGAGCTTTCATATACTTATAGCTCTAGTGCATCCGTTGCATGGCAATCCCTACTCACTCACATTGATATCTATTAATGGGCATCTCCATAGCCCGTTGATACGCCTAGTTGATGTGATACTATCTTCTCCCTTTTTGTCTTCTCCACAACCACCACTCTATTCCACCTATAATGCTATATCCATGGCTCACGCTCATGTATTGCGTGAAGATTGAAAAAGTTTTGAGAATGTCAAAAGTATGAAACAATTGCTTGGCTTGTCATCGGGGTTGTGCATGATTTAAATATTTTGTGTGGTGAAGATAGAGCAAAGCCAGACTATATGATTTTGTAGGGATAACTTTCTTTAGCCATGTTATTTTGAGAAGACATAATTGCTTTGTTAGTATGCTTGAAGTATTATTATTTTTTATGTCAATATGAACTTTTGTCTTGAATCTTTCGGATCTGAATATTCATACCACAATTAAGAAGAATTACATTAAAATTATGCCAAGTAGCACTCCACATCAAAAATTCTGTTTTTATCATTTACCTACTCGAGGACGAGCAGGAATTAAGCTTGGGGATGCTTGATACGTCTCCAACGTATCTATAATTTTTGATTGCTCCATGCTATATTATGTACTGTTTTGGACATTATTGGGCTTTATTATCCACTTTTATATTATTTTTGGGACTAACCTATTAACCGGAGTCCCAGCCCAGAATTGCTGTTTTTTTGCCTATTTTAGGGTTTCGAAGAAAAGGAATATCAAACGGAATCCAAACGGAATGAAACCTTCGGGAACGTGATTTTCTCAACGAATAAGACCAGAGACACTTGGACCCTACGTCAATAAAGAAAACAGGAGGCCACGAGGTTGGGGGGCGCGCCCACCCCCACCAGGCGCGCCCTCCACCCTCGTGGGCCCCCTATTGCTCCACCGACGTACTCCTTCCTCCTATATATATCCACGTACCCCCAAACGATCAGAATAGGAGCCAAAACCCTAATTCCACTGTCGTAACTTTCAATATCCACGAGATCCCATCTTGGGGCCTGTTCCGGAGCTCCGCCGGAGGGGGCATCGATCACGGAGGGCTTCTACATCAACACCATAGCCTCTCCGATGAAGTGTGAGTAGTTTACCTCAGACCTACGGGTCCATAGTTAGTAGCTAGATGGCTTCTTCTCTCTTTTTGGATCTCAATACAATATTCTCCCCCTCTCTTGCGGAGATCTATTCGATGTAATCTTATTTTTGCGGTGTGTTTGTTGAGACCGATGAATTGTGGGTTTATGATCAAGTCTATCTATGAATAATATTTGAATCTTCTCTGAATTCTTTTATGTATGATTGGTTATCTTTGCAAGTCTCTTCGAATTATCAGTTTGGTTTGGCCTACTAGATTGATCTTTCTTGCAATGGGAGAAGTGCTTAGCTTTGGGTTCAATCGTGCGGTGTCCTTTCCCGGTGACAGTAAGGGCAGCAAGGCACGTATTGTATTGTTGCCATCGAGGATAACAAGATGGGGTTTTCTTCATATTGCATGAGTCTATCCCTCTACATCATGTCATCTTGCTTAAGGTGTTACTCTGTTTTTAACTTAATACTCTAGATGCATGCTGGATAGCGGTCGATGAGTGGAGTAATAGTAGTAGATGCAGGCAGGAGTCGGTCTACTTGTCTCAGACGTGATTCCTATATACATGATCATACCTAGATGTTCTCATAACTATGCTCAATTCTGTCAATTGCTCAATAGTAATTTGTTCACCCACCGTAGAATACTTATGCTCTCGAGAGAAGCCACTAGTGAAACCTATGGCCCCTGGGTCTATCTTTATCATATTGATCTCCTACTACTTATTTATTTCCTTTGCTATTTACTTTGCCTTTATTTTACTTTGCATCTTTTATCATAAAAATACCAAAAATATTATCTTATCATATCTATCAGATCTCACTCTCATAAGTGGCCCTATAGGGATTGACAACCCCTATTTGCGTTGGTTGCGAGAATTTATTTGTTTTGTGCAAGTGCGAGGGACTCGCGCGTAGCCTCCTATTGGATTGATACCTTGGTTCTCAAAAACTGAGGGAAATACTTACGCTACTTTGCTGCATCATCCCTTCCTCTTCGGGGAAAACCAACGCAGTGCTCAAGAGGTAGCACTCGTCATGAGTAAAAAATCTACACTTCTTGCTTCCTTGCAAGTTGCATCTAGCAAGATTGTCTTTATTAGCAAAACTCCTCTCTGAAGATACCACATACTAATCTTAACTATTAGCGACATCTTCGATTTCCATATTTTTTTTATTGTCAACTGGAATCTCCGAGTGTGAGAGTGCACGATACATAGAGTCAGCTATGAAATACCGTGATGTAGTTAGATTCCAATGAAACGCATCCCATCCTTGTGTCAAGTTAATCAAATCCAACCGGGATAGTAGATGTTGCCATGATACAAGGTGGGAGGCCAATCAAATCCCTCCTAAATGATACATCCGACGAGGAAGAGTTGAGAACGTGTGCAAGAGTATCATTCTTATCACGTACTATGCAGTACAAGGCCAGATATTGTTCCTGAAGAGTGTTGTTTCCTAGCCACTTGTCCTCCCAGAAACGTATCTCAGAGCTGTCCTTTTTGCGAATGATTCAAAGCGAAATGGATGTTTTTTACCATCATCATACCAGGCCAAAAATGCGAGTCGCCAGGATTCCAATATGCCCAGGATATTACTTTTTGGCCTAGATACTTGTTGCGCAGTAGAGTTTGCCAAACACCATCCTCCATAAGTAGCTTGAATAGCCATTTACTAAGTAAGGCATCATTTTTCACCTGGAGGTCCTAAATACCCAAACCTCCCCAGTCTTTTGGTCGACAAACCACACTCCATTTGGTTAGACTATACCTTTTCTTTTCACCATCTCTTTGTCAAAAGAATATAGATCTAAAGTAATCCAGTCTTTGCCCTTTGGGAAGTTGCAAAAGTGAGAGCACGTAGGGAACCATGTTTGTGAGAAAAAAAATGATCAAAACTAGTCGTCCTCCAATGCAGAGCAACTTGCCTTTCCTACTACTCATCTATTTCCTCAATCACTCTTCAGCATGTTTCCACTCCGCATTAATTATATACCGATAATGAACCAGAATTCCCATATATTTGATCGGGAATTGGCCTTGCACTGAACTGAACAATTCAGTGTATTGTGCAGCCGCGTCCTTGGCCTCTCCATAACAAAACAATTCACTTTTCTGGAAGTTAATTTTCAGACCTGACCTTTGTTCAAAAGCTGAAAGCAAGAGTTTCAGATTTTGAGCCCTATCTAATCTAAGTTCATGTTCCATAAAAAGAATCGTATCGTATGGATATTGCAAGATAGAAAGTCCCCCATCAGCAAGATGTGGCACTACTCCTGCAATTTGATTGTCCTGTTTAGCGCGTTCTATAAAAGTAACCAACATGTCAGTGACAATGTTAAATAACAGTGGAGACATGGTGTCACCCTGACGTAATCCCTTTTCAGTTTGGAAGTAATGGCCTACATCACATTGACTTTGATAGCCATACTACCTCCAATAACGAAATTTTGAATCCACTCACGCCATTTATCAGAGATGTCTTTCATTTTGAGGGTTGATTTTGTCATATGGCCTTTCAAAGTCATTTTTTAAAACTACTCCACTCATGTTCTTCTGGTACATCTTGTGAATGGTCTCATGAAGGATAGCTACTCGATCGAGTATATTTCTTCCTGTCATGAAAGCCGTTTGGGATGGATGTACAACATGATCAGCAACCGTGTTGAGCCTATTAGTCTCCAACTTTGGTAAAGATTTTGAAGCTAACATTAAGGAGGCGGATCGTTCTGTATTGCTGGATCCGGTTAGCCTCCTTAATCTTTGGCAAGAAAACAATCTCGCCAAAGTTTAGCCTGGATAGGTAAAGTTGGCCGGCATGAAGAAACTCGGATAATTCCATCGGGTCCTTCTTGATGGTATCCTAGAAGTTCTGATAGAACTTTGCGGGGAAGCCATCAGGGCCCGGAGCTTTATTATGTTCCATTTGAAACATCGCAGCTCGCACCTCCTCTTCGGAGAAAACCTCATAGAAATAAGTTGTTCACTTGCATCACAAGAAATAAAACTCCATAGATTTTAAACGTCATAGAAAATTTCTCGGAGATTTGAAACTACAATGCTCTTGTAAAAATCGACGGAATGATGTAAGATGGAGTGACATCTCACGACACGACTATTCTATTAGTCGCCCAACAAAGTAAATTAGGATTAGAACATATCTCACATAAAAAAACAGGAGCAAACATTGTCTAAGGACCAGTCACTTGGAATGTATAGTTAACACTAATAGAGATTAAAAACATTAGCAATTATCCTACGCGGCAACACTAAGATCCAGTTGACGTACACCTTTGTAGATGCCCTTAAGGAGAACAGGTACTAAGGCACCGGTCAGTTAGTGAACCATCTGAATTCATCGTAATCTTTGAAACTCCATTACTATTTCAAACCTTAGTTAGGATAACCTTCATTTTTATCCGACATGATAACCTTCATTTTTATCCGACATTACCTCCAAAGGTCAATGGTCTTCTTTGATTGGGGGTGGTGGGAGGGATGGGGTTTGGGGTGATGGTGGGAGTGATGGCGCAAAAAAGCTAGGGCGGAGGTGTTCCACTTTGCCAGAAAGTGAGACACCCTTGGGTAGAATCCTCTCCACACAACACCATGGGGAGTAGATGCTCCAGCCTCGGGGATCTTGACAATGCCACACAAGCAGTGAGGCATGTGACCCTGAGATATGACAGTGTCACTTGTTCGGGGAATGATATACCGATGACGGAGGAGGCCATTGCAAGCTTGGAATGAAACGTCGGCGATGACAAAACCAGATGAACTACTTGCAGCGGCGGGAAATGAACGAGCTTGAGATGAAAGGGAACAAAAACTTTCACCGGCTAGGAGTCGGAAGCCACTACGTCAGCCCAAGGCTATTGAATAAAAATTGCTCGACTGCGTTACATGAATAGTAAAAGAAAAATATATAAAATTTGAACTTTCTATGAAAAATTCTCAGACATTCCCGACAATAAACCGCTGGTAAAATTCGTTTGAATGAATGTAAGATGGAGTGAAATGTCACGGCACGGCCATATCAGCCGTGCAAGCCAATAAACCAGGATCAGAGCATATCTTCAAAAAAAAAAAGCGGGAGCAGAACACCAAAGAACATATCACCTTTCCGAAGGCGTTGGGCTTTTTCTCCAAGCCGCGTCGCCGCAAAAGCTGTGCTTTTCATGTGATAGTAGGAGACGGCACGTCCGCGCGCGCCTGTCTCGTGCCTCACCCGCCGCCGTCGCGCGTCGTCTTCTCCTCCCTCCTTTTCCATTCGACATGTTAAACAGAGCTGCCTCTGCTGTCTCTCCTTACAGTTCGTTCCACATCCACCCAGACCCCGGGTAAAACAGAGGCAGGCAGCACCGAACACGAGCTACCTAGCAGCTTGCATCCATCATCCATGGGGGACCGGAGCAACATAGGCGGCGGCCTTGGGCTGGTGGCGGCGGTCGCCGTGGTGTCCACCGGCATCATCCTGGCCTCATTCCACCTCCACCGCCGCCTCGGCACCGACCCCAAGACCGACATCACCGGTGAGCTATACGTGTTCATCCATCGCTGCCTTGCAGCATTCGTACCAGAAAGAAATCAACTTACTAATTTTCTATATAAGTTGTAAGATACTGACTGCCCTTCCTCCTTGACCGTTGCAACACAATTGATGCGAGCAGAGCAAGGGCGGCAGAGGAAGAAGAAGGTGCGGTTCGCGGACGAGGTGATGGTGCCGAATCCCTTGTCGCTCCTCCGCGAGGAGTACCGCCGTCGGCGGAGGGCCGCCGCCAATGGCCCCATCCGGCCGGCGCTGCGTAAGGCCTAGCTAATCGGCCTTTTTGCAATTACCTTCAATGAATAAATCAGCAGCTATGAGAGAAGACAGTACTAAATAAAGCTGCATTTCCCCTAAACATTTACTACATTCGAGTTAATTACTAGTATTACCATCTGGGTTATAATAATTGAGTTGTTTAATTTCTTATGAAGCATCTGGTCGCGCGTGTGTGTGTTTGAGACGTGCTCCATCAATTAGTTTGTCCGCGCACGTGGAGAACTAGCAGCAGCGAGACGATGAGGTGCACGTATTAGAGTAGGAGTGTCTGAGAATGGAGGATGCTTGGGGACTCCATCATCCTGACATAACTGTTAGCGAATCTTCAGCAGAGTCGTCATATATTGGGACAAGGTTTTCGGTCTTGGATCAAAAAATTCTCTCGAGTTTTCCGGTTAGGCGGTTATCCGATGAAATTTGAATCCGGGTAAAATTCATCAAAAAATCAATCAGATTTATTTAAGTTTAAAATTTTGGGATTTTTTGCTCAGCAAGGCGATTTCTCGTGGGGAGTAGTTTTGAAAAACGGACCGGAATAAACCGGAACCAGCGATCCCGATGGTTTTCTAAGCGCGACGGACTGTTCGAGCAATCGAACCGGAACAAACCAACCGAGCCGATCGATTTTTCTAAAGCCCAGTAAACTGGGTGGTTCACAGAAAACCGAACTGTTCAATGTCATTTCCTGAAAAGCCCCTCGATTGACTTGTTTTTGTATGAACAAGCTGGGGGTAGAATCGGAAAAGGAAGAAAACCTCATTTTTAGTATGGTTTCGGCCGAACTGGGAGCATTTATCTCAATTTCGTCCACAAACAAACAATATCGGGTGCAACCGTCCCCTCTGGCGCCAGCTTTGTTAGGCGTCGTCGTGCGGCGACGCTGCCTCTCCCTTGCCGCTCTGCATGGTAGCACCAGGCCACCAGCCCGCGGTGCCACTCTCGCAACCTACCGTCCTACGCCATCTCTGTTGACAGCTGGAGAGTGGGGACGCCGCGGCCTGGTCGGATTGGACCTTCCAACTCCGATCTCCCTTCGCTCTAGTCAAATCGACCAAGCCTCCCTCCGGTTACCTCTCTCCGTTCCATAGTCCAGTCCAAGAGCGGCCGAGCAGGAGGACCAGTATGCTCGATGATCACTTTCGATTACACATTTTTTATATATTGATTGGTGTGTTTATTGATTAAAAATTATTATTTTACTGCTTAAAAAACCAACAATCGATCCGGTGAACTAGCGTTCCGACCGGTAAGAACCTGAACTGATAGCCATGCCGGTTCGATCAACGATTCGGTTTTTTATACTATGTTGTGGGGTGCTGGGATTTGCGGTTATAGCTCGGTAACCTATTTTTTTACCCAAAACCTTGATATAGGTGGTATGAAGTGAGCTCCATGTGAATTTGGAGACCGTGGCGGCTGTGCGTAAGCTCACATTTGTCAAAAATGGCAACTTTCATATTTTCCGTGCATGTATGGCACATCTGTCATTGACTAGAATGGTTGTTCCCCAAAATAAAAAAATTCATAACACATTTGATTCAGACTTTAGTTTGATTTCACTCCTAATATATTCGGACGCGAAGTTGTCCGCATTAGGCCAACTCCACCGCGCGACCCTATCCTGTCCGGCCCCGTCCGTTTGGGGTAAAAGAAACAAACGAGACGACCCAGCGCGCGGGCGCAAACGGACAAATGTCCGAATTCCGTCCGCTTTCGACCCATCCCCGGCCCAAACTTGCGCTCGGTTTGAGGTGAAACGGACGCGCGCGGACGGCCTCGACGCATGCCCTTGTCCTCCCGTGGCCCGCCTGTCGGGGACACTAGCAATCCCTCCGCTCCCAACGCTTCACCCTCTCTCCCCGCCCCGCCCCGCCGTCGGCGCCGCCGCTATTCTCCGGCCGCCTCCTCACCGCGCAGCCCCCCCGCCGTCCGTACCAAACCACGTCTCAACATGGCCGCCACCACGCCCGCGCTTCCGTCGTAGTTTTGGTCGTCGATCGGAGGAGGTTTGGCCCTCGCCGTCCTTGCCGGTGGCAGAGGGGACACGACTGTCGGCGACGTACCACGGCGGCCGAGGCAGATTCCCACGAGAGCTCCAGAGCGGACTGTAGCCGGCCGGCAACCACCCTGCTGCGTCGAGGTGATCATCGCGGCCTCTTCGCCACCACGAGCGCAAGGTGTTCGACCTTTTGCCAACAAATGTATGGACAGTGGAGACGAGTTTTTCTACCATCACTTCCTTTGTTCATCGGACGATTCGTCGTCAGATGATGACGATCTTGTGGTGGCTGCACTGGTCGTTCACAACCATATTCAACGGCAGCTTCCTCGGTACAGGGGGTCAGTCCCTGGCCGTGCTCCCAACCTGAACCGCAACAGGGAGAGAGACCACGCTCTGCTCTATGCAGATTACTTTGCCAACACCCCGCTCTTCAGGCCGGATAAATTTCGTCGTCGTTTTCGTATGGCCAGGCATGTGTTCAATGGTATCCGAGAGGGAGTGGTTGCTCATGACCCATACTTCGAGTGCAAGACGGATGCCCTTGGCAAGCTTGGATTCTCCTCCTACCAGAAATGCACCGCGGCCATCCGCATGCTTGCATATGGAATTCCAGGCGATCTGGTGGATGAGTATGTGCGTATGAGTGAGACAACATGTCTGATGTCAATGTACAAGTTTTGCCAGGCTGTGATCGAGGTCTTTGGCCCAGAGTACTTGAGGCAGCCAACTGCCGCTGATACAGAGAGATTGTTGGCGACCAACGCAGCTAGAGGCTTTCCAGGTATGCTTGGCAGCATAGATTGTATGCACTGGGAATGGAAGAACTGTCCATTTGCTTGGCAGGGCCAGTAAAAGGGGCATGTTAACGGGTGCACTGTCATATTAGAAGCGGTGGCATCACAAGATCTTTGGATATGGCATTCTTTCTTCCGCATGGCAGGTTCTCACAATGATATCAACGTGCTGCAGCGTTCTCCAGTCTTCACGAGGCTTGCAGAAGGCCACTCCCCACCTGTCAACTTTGAGATCAACGGCCACCATTACAACAAGGGATACTATCTAGCAGATGGTATATATCCTCAGTGGTCAACTTTTGTGAAGACAATCTCGAAACCCCAAGGTGAGAAGAGAAAGAGATTTGCCCAAATGCAAGAGAGTGTTAGAAAGGATGTGGAACATGCTTTTGGTGTGCTTCAATCCCGGTGGGGTATCGTTCAAAACCCTGCACTGTCATGGGATGAAAGGAAGCTTTGGGAGGTGATGACTGCTTGTGTGATCATGCACAACATGATCGTTGAGGACGAGCGTGATGAGAGTATCTTCGACCAAGGATTTGATTATCAAGGTGAAAATATTGAGCCCCTGCACCAAGACCCGGCCACATTTGAACAGTTTGCCCAATTCCACCGTGAGATGCGTGATTGGCACACTCATGTGAATTTTCAAAATGACTTGGTTGAGCACGTGTGGGATCACGTTGGCAACCAATAAATGTATTTGTCCATTTTATGTTCAGTCAAGACAATTTCGATTTGGTTGTAAAACTATTTTATTAAAGACAATTTCAATTGGGTTGTAAAACTATTTTAATTTTCAGACAAATATTTGGGTTCGAAACTAGTTTTAATGCAAATTTGGGCGATTCTTGGCCCTGACGGACAGGATGGGGCAAAAGGATGCGGCCGCGCGCTGGGCGCACGACCACCGCATTCCAGGACAGGCCCGGACACGACTCCAAATCTCTACCCAAAGGGACAAAAACAGGACAAAACGAACGTCCGTTTGAGGTCGCGCGGTGAAGTTGGCCTTAGGACTTACATTGCTAGAACAACTAACAATACCTAGCTAAACTACAAACTAATTAGCTAATAGCGGCTGGATTCTTGGCAGGGCCCGGAAATGCGCCTCAATAGCCGTGTCCCAGCCTGGCCACTCGTCGAGGATGGAAGTGGGGTCGGGTGCATCTTCCCAAATGGGACAGTCCCTTTCCAGTTCCTCCTGCCGCAACTACTTTTTGGCCAGATCATACTTGGCCCACAGTGGGGCGAGCGGATCTAGCTTCTCGTCCTCCTTCTCATCACAAAATTGAAGATGAGGGAGAGCTCCAATGGTTGTGCCATTGACGAGAAAGTGTATGGTGGATTGGAGGTGGGCTAGAGGGAAATGGATGGCACTGGAGAGAGAGTTAGATAAATGATAAATAGGAGGGAGCCAACATTTTATAGGCCGCAGCAGGTGACATTAAGGAGGTATTTGAGGGGGCAGAAAGCGACTGACAGCCGGCGGTCAAGGGGCTCGTTTCTCGGTGAGAAACGTTCTCGTGACCTGTTCATACGCAAGCTAGGAGGCGATGCCACATGGCGGCAATCCGATGGGCTGCCACGGGAATTCGAGGGAGTTACCATGGCACTAACAGTCATATGCTCATCGCAAGTGGTGCATCGCAGACCGGGCGGATTTAAATCCCATGCATGGGGCAAGGAGGAAGAAGATAAAAGTTCGCTCCTACACTCCCTCTTGGATATGGAACGTGCTCCAAAATGGGGCCTCCAACCTTCATATTTGGAGGCTAAGAGCTTGTTTTTGGACGAGCTCCATAAATTATGGTGATCCAGAGACATATGACAACTCTGCCAAGTGTCATTTTAAGTCAAAATCCTAATATTGCTAGTTATTATGGTGATTGGTCCAATATGATGACTCTGCTAGAGGTGCTCTTAGACTTCTGAGTCAAAAAGATGACATTTATTGTGTTGACTTCTGGGAAGCCTAATTATCAACCGGTACTCCATCCGTTTTTATTTAGTCCGCGTATTAGCTTTGGTCAAAGTCAAACTTTATAAACTTTGATCAAGTTTATAAACAAAAATATTAACATGTACAATAACAAATCAATACCATTAGATTCATTATTGAATGTACTTTCATATCATATAGATTTGTCATGGTAGATGTTTGCATTTTTTTCTATAAACTTAGTCAAACTTTACGAAGTTTGACTTTAGTCAAACCTAATATGCAGAGCAAATAAAAACGAAGTACTATGTTTGAACAAAACAATTCCCACTGAGTTATTTTTTGCTGATTTGCAAAATATATTATTTACTGCCAAAGAAATTGTTGCAAAATCCAGAAGCTGAGCTAGAACAAGACAATAGGAAAACTACCTGGCTAACTATAAGTCCAAAGTACGGCCAAAACATGGCATATCAGCAAAGTCAACTAAATATATCACACATACAAAGCACACGCTAATCATCACCAGCCACTTGGCACTTATTATGACTCTGACTTTATAGGTGCAATGGGCTGCAGCTATGACTGTAGTCGGTGGCCCGATCTGACTGGCGCCTCATGCGTCTCCTTTTCCTGAACCATCACTCCGACTGACGATGACATGTACCTAGGGTAGGGTCCTGATAATCCCCAAGTGCAGGGAATCATCGTAGCAATTCCCAAATGTGGAAGTGATAAGTATGGAGTGTCGAACCCACAAGGAGCTAAAGGTAAGATCAATATTCTCTCAAGTCATATCTGCCACTGATACGACTCTACGTACACCGAACGTTTGCTTCCAACTAGAAACGAGAAATAAAACTACGTTGTGGGTATGAAGAGGATAACCTTGCATGATATCGGAGAGCTAAAATATAAAAGTAGGTGATATTATCATAAAGTTAGAATATATTACTAAATATTATAAATTGCGAGTGTGGAATAATTATGGGTCAGTGTGCGGAATTGTCTTAGGCAATTGTTAACAAGACCGGTAGTCGTCATTGCAATTTTATATGAAGGAGATGCATAAGCTAACATACTTTCTCTTCTTGGACCATATGCACTTATGATTGGAACTCTAGCAAGCATCCACAACTACTAAAGATCATTAAGGTAAAACCCAACCATAGCATTAAAGCATCAAGTCCCCTTTATCCCATAAGCAACAACCCCCTTACTCGGGTTTATGCTTCCGTCACTCAAGCAACCCACTATAAGAGAATCATGAACGTATTGCAACACCCTACAACGGGAATCCCTCACGCTTGCGCGACACGAAGGGCACAATAGGACAACACCAAAATAAAACATACAACTCATACCAATCTAGATCATCAATCAACCCAAAGACAAGGATATCTACTCAAAACATCATAGGATGGCAACACATCATTGGATCATAATATGTGGCATAAAGCACCATGTTCAAGTAGGGATTACAGTGGGGTGTGGGAGAGTGGACCGCGTAAAAGAGATGAGGATGGTGATGATGATGGTGATGTTGATGAAGACGATCACCGCGGTGATGATTCCCCTCCCGATGGCACTCCGGTATCACCGAGAGAGAGGAGGAGAGGTTCTCCCTTGTGCTTCCTCCTCCATGGCCTCCCCCTGGATGGGGAGAGGTTCTCCCTCTGGATCTTGGCCTTCATGGCGATGATGGCCCCTCCGGGATCCTCCTCCATAGCCTCCGGTTGTTGGGGATCGTAGCAGAAATTTAAAATTTTCTACGCATCACCAAGATCAATCTATGGAGTAATCTAGCAACGAGGGGAAGGAGAGTGCATCTACATACCCTTGTAGATCGCTAAGCGGAAGCGTTCAAGTGAACGGGGTTGATGGAGTCGTACTCGTCATGATCCAAATCACCAATGATCCTAGCGCCGAACGGACGGCACCTCCGCGTTCAACACACGTACGGTTGGGAGACGTATCCTCCTTCTTGATCCAGCAAGGTGAGAGGAGAAGTAGAGGGAAAACTCCGACAGCACGATGGCGTGGTGGTGATGGAGCTCGTGGTTCTCCGGCAGGGCTTCGCCAAGCACTACGGAGGAGGATGAGGTGTTGGAGGAGGAAGAGGGCTGCGCCAGGGGAAGGGTGCGGCTGCCCTCTCTCTCCCTCACTATATATAGGGGGAAGGGAGGAGGGGGAGGCGCCCTAGGGTTCCCTAGGGGAGGGGCGGCGGCCACAGGGGAAACCCTAGATGGGTTTGGGCGCCCCCACCCCCTAGGAAACTTGCCCCCCAAGCCGGGAGGGGCAGCTGCCCTAGGGGTGGCGCCCCCACCTCTCCTGGTTACGTGAGATGAGGTGGGAGGGGCGCTCAGCCCTTAGTGGGCTGATGTGCCCTCTCCCCTTGTCCCATAAGGCCCCCCAATGCTTGCCGGGGCCTCCGAAACCCCTTTCGGACACGCTGGTCATCACCTGGTACCCCCAGAACAATTCAGGACTCTAATACCCTTCGTCCAATATACCGATCTTCACCTCCGGACCATTCCGGACCTCCTCGTCATGTCCGGGATCTCATCCAGACTCCGAACAACCTTCGGTAACCACATACTATTTCCCATAACAACTCTAGCGTCACTAAACCTTAAGTGTGTAGACCCTACGGGTTCGGGAACCATGCAGACATGATCGAGACAACTCTCCAGCCAATAACCAACAGCGGGATCTGGATACCCATGTTGGCTCCCACATGTTCCACGATGATCTCATCAGATGAACCACGATGTCGAGGATTCAATCAATCCCGTATACAATTCCCTTTGTCCAGCGGTATTGTACTTGCCCGAGATTCGATCGTCGGTATCCGATACCTTGTTCAATCTCGTTACCGGCAAGTCTCTTTACTCGTTCCGTAACACATCATCCCATGATCAACTCCTTGATCACATTGTGCACATTATGATGATGTCCTACCGAGTGGGCCCAGAGATACCTCTCCGTTACACGGAGTGACAAATCCCAGTCTCGATTCGTGCCAACCCAACAGACACTTTTGGAGATACCAGTAGTGAACCTTTATAGCCACCCAGTTACGTTGTGACGTTTGGTACACCCAAAGCACTCCTACGGTATCCGGGAGTTGCACAATCTCATGGTCTAAGGAAATGATACTTGACATTAGAAAAGCTTTAGCATACGAACTACACGATCTTTGTGCTAGGCTTAGGATTGGGTCTCGTCCATCACATCATTCTCTTAATGATGTGATCCTGTTATCAACGACATCCAATGTCCATGGTCAGGAAACCGTAACCATCTATTGATCAACGAGCTAGTCAACTAGAGGCTTACTAGGGACATGGTGTTGTCTATGTATCCACACATGTATATGAGTTTCCTATCAATACAATTCTAGCATGGATAATAAACGATTATCATGAACAAGGAAATATAATAATAACCAATTTATTATTGCCTCTAGGGTATATTTCCAACAGTCTCCCACTTGCACTAGAGTCAATAATCTAGTTCACATCGCCATGTGATTAACACTCACAGGTCACATCGTCATGTGACCATCATCCAAGAGTCTACTAGACTCAATGATCTAGTTCACATAATCATGTGATAAACACTCCAAGAGTTCTGGGTTTGATCATGTTATGCTTGTGAGAGAGGTTGTAGTCAACGGGTCTTGCCATATTCAGATCCCTATGTATTTCGCAAAACTTTATATTGTAGATGCTGCTACCACATTCCACTTGGAGCTTATTCCAAATTGTTGCTCCATTATACGTATCCGGTATCTCTATTCAGAGCTATCCGGATAGGTGTTAAGTTTGCATCAACGTAACTCTTTACGTCGAACTCTTTATCATCTCCATAACCGAGAAACATTTCCTTATTCCTCTAAGGATAATTTTGATTGCTATCTGGTGATCCATTCCTAGATCACCTTTGTACCCTCTTGCCAGACATGTGGCAAGGCACACATTAGGTGCGGTACTTCAGCATGGCATACCGTATAGAGCCTATGAAAAGAGCATAGGGGACGACCTTCGTCCTTCCTCTTTCTTCTGCCATGGTCAATCTTTGAGTCTTACTCAACTTCACACCTTACAACTCAGGTAAGAACCCCTTCTTTGACTGATCTATTTTGAACTCCTTCAAAAACATGTCAAGGTGTGCGTTCTTTGAAAGTATCATTACGCGTCTTGATCTATCTCTATAGATCTTGATGCCCAATATGTAAGCAGCTTTATCCAGGTCTTCCTTTGAAAAACATGTTGGGGAACGTTGCAGAAAACAAAAAAAATTCTACGGTTTCACCAAGATCCATCTATGAGTTCATCTAGCAACGAGTGATCGGATTGCATCTACATACCTTTGTAGATCACGCGCGGAAGCGTTCAAAGAACGGGGATGAGGAAGTCGTACTCGACGTGATCCAAATCACCGGAGATCCTAGCGCCGAACGGACGGCACCTCCGCGTTCAACACACCTACGGTCAGCGTGACGCCTCCTCCTTCTTGATCCAGCAAGGGGGAAGGAGAGGTTGATGAAGATCCAGCAGCACGACAGCGTGGTGGTGGATGCAGGGGTCACCGCAGCAGGGCTTCGCCGTTCTACTACGAGAGGGAGAGGTGTTGCAGGGGAGAGGGAGGCGCCAAGACTCAAGGGTGCGGCTGCCCCCTCCCTCCCCCCCTTTATATAGGCCCCCTAGGGGGTGCGCCGGCCCTAGGAGATGGGATCTCCTAGGGGGGCGGCGGCCAAGGGGTGGAGTGCCCCCCAAGCCAGGTGGGGCGCCCCCCACCCTAGGGTTCCCAACCCTAGGCGCATGGGGTGGGCCAAGGGGGGCGCACCAGCCCACTATGGGCTAGTTCCCCTCCCCACTTTGGCCCATGGGGCCCTCTGGGATGGGTGGCCCCACCCGGTGGACCCCCGGGACCCTTCCGGTGGTCCCGGTACAATACCGGTGACCCCCGAAACTCTCCCGATGGCCGAAACTGCACTTCCTATATATAATTCTTCACCTCTGGACCATTCCGGAACTCCTCGTGATGTCCAGGATCTCATCCGGGACTCCGAACAACTTTCGGGTTACTGCATATTCATATCTCTACAACCCTAGCGTCACCGAACCTTAAGTGTGTAGACCCTACGGGTTCGGGAGACATGTAGACATGACCGAGATGGCTCTCCGGTCAATAACCAACAGCGGGATCTGGATACCCATGTTGGCTCCCACATGCTCCTCGATGATCTCATCGGATGAACCACGATGTTGAGGATTCAAGCAACCCCATATACAATTCCCTTTGTCAATCGGTACGTTACTTGCCCGAGATTCGATCGTCGGTATCCCAATACCTCGTTCAATCTCTTTACCGGCAAGTCACTTTACTCATACCGTAATGCATGATCCCGTGACCAGACACTTGGTCACTTTGAGCTCATTGTGATGATGCATTACCGAGTGGGCCCAGAGATACCTCTCCATCATACTGAGTGACAAATCCCAGTCTTGATCCGTGTCAACCCAACAGACACTTTCGGAGATACCCGCAGTATACCTTTATAGTCACCCAGTTACGTTGTGACGTTTGGTACACCCAAAGCACTCCTACGGTATCCGGGAGTTACACGATCTCATGGTCTAAGGAAAAGATACTTGACATTGGAAAAACTCTAGCAAACGAACTATACAATCTTGTGCTATGTTTAGGATTGGGTCTTGTCCATCACATCATTCTCCTAATGATGTGATCCCGTTATCAATGACATCCCCATGTCCATAGCCAGGAAACCATGACTATCTGTTGATCAACGAGCTAGTCAACTAGAGGCTCACTAGGGACACATTGTGGTCTATGTATTCACACATGTATTACGATTTCCGGATGATAAAATTATAGCATGAATAATAGACAATTATCATGAACAAGGAAATATAATAATAATCCTTTTATTATTGCCTCTAGGGCATATTTCCAACAGTCTCCCACTTGCACTAGAGTCAATAATCTAGTTACATTGTGATGAATCGAACACCCATGGAATTCTGGTGTTGATCATGTTTTGCTCTAGGGAGAGGTTTAGTCAACAGATCTGCTACATTCAGGTCCGTATGTACTTTACAAATCTCTATGTCTCCATTTTGAACACTTTCACGAATGGAGTTGAAGCGACGCTTGATATGCCTGGTCTTTCTGTGAAACATGGGCTCCTTGGCAAGGGCAATAGCTCCAGTGTTGTCATAGAAGAGAGTCATCGGGCCCGACGCATTGGGTATGACTCTTAGGTCGGTAATGAACTCCTTCACCTAGACTGCCTCGTGTGCTGCCTCCGAGGCTGCCATGTACTCCGCTTCACATGTAGATCCCGCCACAACGCTTTGCTTGCAACTGCACCAGTTTACTGCCCCACCATTCAAAATATACATGTATCCGGTTTGTGACTTAGAGTCATCCAGATCTGTATCGAAGCTAGCGTCGATGTAACCCTTTACGACAAGCTCTTCGTCACCTCCATAAACGAGAAACATTTCCTTAGTCCTTTTCAGGTACTTCAGGATATTCTTGACCGCTGTCCAGTGTTCCTTGCCGGGATTACTTTGGTACCTATCTACCAAACTTACGGCAAGGTTTACATCAGGTCTGGTACACAGCATGGCATACATAATAGAACCTATGGCTGAGGCATAGCGGATGACACTCATCTCTTCTATATCTTCTGCCGTGGTCGGACATTGAGCTGAGCTCAATTTCACACCTTGCAACACAGGCAAGAACCCCTTCTTAGACTGATCCATATTGAACTTCTTCAATATCTTATCAAGGTATGTGCTTTGTGAAAGACCTATGAGGCGTCTTGATCTATCTCTATAGATCTTGATGCCTAATATATAAGCAGCTTCTCCAAGATCCTTCATTGAAAAACTCTTATTCAAGTAGGACTTAATGCTGTCCAAAAGTTCTATATCATTTCCCATCAAAAGTGTGTCATCTACATATAATATGAGAAATGCTACAGAGCTCCCACTCACTTTCTTGTAAACGCAGGCTTCTCCATAAGTCTGCATAAACCCAAACGCTTTGATCATCTCATCAAAGCGAATGTTCCAACTCCGAGATGCTTGCACCAGCCCATAAATCGAGCGTTGGAGCTTGCACACCTTGTCAGCATTCTTAGGATCGACAAAACCTTCCAGCTGCATCATATACAGTTCTTCCTTAAGATAACCGTTAAGGAATGCCGTTTTGACGTCCATTTTCCATATCTCATAATCATAGTATGCGGCAATTGCTAACATGATTCGGACGGACTTCAGCTTTGCCACGGGAGAGAATGTCTCATCATAGTCAACCCCTTGAACTTGTTGATAACCCTTAGCGACAAGCCTAGCTTTATAGATGGTCACATTACCATCCGCGTCTGTCTTCTTCTTAAAGATCCATTTATTTTCTATGGCTCGCCGATCATCGGGCAAGTCAGTCAAAGTCCATACTTCATTTCCATACATGGATCCTATCTCGGATTTCATGGCTTCCAGCCATTTGTCGGAATCCAGGCCCGCCATCGCTTCTTCATAGTTCGAAGGTTTACCGTTGTCTAACAACATGATTTCCAAGACAGGGTTGCCGTACCACTCTGGTGCGGAACGTGTCCTTGTGGACCTTTGAAGTTCAGTAGGAGCTTGATCAGAAATATCTTGATCATCATCATTAACTTCCTCTCTAATTGGTGCAGGCACCACAGGAACATTTTCCTGAGCTGCGCTACTCTCTGCTTCAAGAGGCAGTACTTCATCAAGCTCTACTTTCCTCCCACTTACTTCTTTCGAGAGAAACTCTTTCTCTAGAAAGGATCCATTCTTGGCAACAAAGATCTTGCCTTCGGATCTG